>NW_021820805.1:18879-57302 GCF_901001135.1 Rhinatrema bivittatum | reverse complement strand
AGCAAAAGATGGCATCACCGGAAAATGGAGGGTAGTACGGCTGCCATAAGTGAGTAAGCAAAGGCATTCCAGTGATGGGATGAAGGGGAAGGGGTGAGAGGCTTGAAAGATGATCGGAAGGCGACAAGCAGCATAATTTTTTGGTACATAGTATATTTATTTAGTTAGTTAGTTAGTTTTGAACTTTTATATACCGACATTCATGTGGAAGATTACATATCATATCGGTTTACAGTGCAACACAAAACATTGCAAAGAGCATTACAAAGAACAGGGTTACATGGAACTGGGAGAAGGGGAGAAACCTAGGCTTTTGTTGAGTCCTTTTTGTCAGTTCCAAAGTGTCTGATCATTTAAAACTTCAAAAGTCTTGCATTCCGGGATTGTTTTAAGTTTTCCTTTGATTATTCCGATCATAAGGTCATTGAGGCAGTGGCCGGGTTCCCAGAAGCGCTGTCCCCGGGCGCAGTTGGCCTGATCTTCCCCGTGGTGGTTGATTTCGTGCCTGCCATTGATGACTTCTGCCGTTAAGTTCGGGCCTGTCTCACCAACGTAGCATGCTTCTTCAAACACTAGATTGAAGGACGAGCATGCGTAGGATCGCCTTATATTAAATGTTTTCCCGTGCGGGTGATTGTGGGGGTCCTGTGATGTGTTGGCACGGTTTGCAGTGTGGTACATTGCCAGGGGTACGTGCCATTTTCTTCTTTCTGAATTTGTGTTAGGAGCTCAGAAACACATTTGCCTACATGAAGATAAATCCATCCTCTCTCAGGAGCAATGACGTAAGAGGTGAGTCAGTTCCATCCACAACTTGGATTTTGAAGCCTCTGAATCACCAGACATAATGCCAGTTCTTGCAACTTTCAGTCCTGACCTTGCCTTTTGCAGACAGATTGATTCAGGTGGATAGCACTGATGAAAGCACCGTTTCCCTCTGCCAACCTACCATTTCCATCTCCACTCTTGTGTTCCCACAGCAAATCTCTGGCAAGACCTGATTGCAGCTCTCCACCATTCTAGCACAGCAGGGCTCTTCTCACAGACCTCAACCTAGCCCTTTACTACTAAAGAATCGCTCAAGCCCCCTCTTACCAGTAGGATACATCAACACAGTTTAAAGATGATGTCCCCTTTCGAAGCTCCTCATACCCACCGCATTTTCCCCAGAAGTATATTTCACATATGTAAGTATCTAGGCTATAATATGTTTTCAAGCTTTGAAGAATAGGGGCCCAATTTAGGAATTCTTCCAAAATAGTACTACATTTGACAATACTTTAGAAATTGTATGTCCATATAGGAAACCAGAGAAGGAGAGTCAGCTGGTGTCCACAGTTGCTTACTAATGGCCAGACTGTTTAAAAATGCTGGATATTAAACACTGGCAAGGCATTTTTACAAATGCTCAATGTCAGCCAATGGCAGGGAAGCATGAGAAATGCTTTATATCACAGTGTGCTCTGCCCTTTCTGACATTTCATCTGGCCTGTTTCTCTATAGGAAATAAAAGGGGATTCTAGATATCGTAGAGTCAATGGCAAGTGGGTCACTGGGTTCTCTATTCTCTGTGTACAAACCTGAATGAAACTGGATGACTGGTTCAACAGGGTGGGGGTTTTTTTTTGGGGGGGGACAGACAGATAGACACAAAGACATGGTGATTTAATGACAGTTTTTCTACAGGGAATTAGGATAAAAATATACTGTATATCACTGACCCTATCACACATTGCATCCAATACTCTTACTGTAATCTACCCTGCATTTGTAAAGAAATATTTCCTAAGATTACTCCTGAATCTACCCCTTTTCAACCGCATCTCATGACCCCCTTGTTCTAGACCCTCCTTTCCATTGAAAAAGACTCACCTCGTATGCATGGAAATCTTTCAGATATCTGAATGTCTCTATCATATCTCCCCTATGTCGCCTTTCCTCTAGGGTATTCATGTTTAGATCCCCATACGTTTTAGAACGAAAATCACTGACCGTTTTAGTAACCACCCTCTGGACTGACTCCATCCTGTTTCTCTCCTTTTGAAGGTACGGTCTTCAGAATTGCACTCAATATTACAAATGAAGTCGCACCGGGGACCTATACAGGGTCAATATCACCTCCTTTTTCCCACTGACCATTCCTCTCCCTATGCAGCCAAGCATCTTTCCGGCTCTTACTGCCACTTTACCCACCTGTTTGGCCACCTTAAGATCATCAGCTACAAATACCCCCAGATCCTGCTCTTCATTTGTGCTTGGAAGAATTTTACCACCAAAAAACTGTACCTTTTACATCCTAAATGCATTACTCTGCAATTTTAGCATTAAATCTTAGCTGCCAGACCTTAGATCATTCTTCGAGCTTTGCTAGATTCCTCCTCCTCCTTCCTGGTTGTCCACCCTGTTACAGATTTTGGAATCATCGGCAGAAGGACAAACCTATCCTGCCAACCCTTCCGTTATGTCGCTCACAAAAATGTTGAAAAGAACTGCTCAAAAGGACTGATCCCTGAGGCACACCACTAGTAACAACCCGTCCTCAGAGAAAATTCCATTTCCCACTACCGTTTGACGCCTCCAACTCAACCAGTTTCAAACCCAATCAGTCACTCTAGGATCCATACCAAGGGCATACAATTTATTAATAAGTCTTCAGTGCAGAACCACGTCAAAGGCCTTGCTGAAATCCAAGAACACAAAATCTAGCGCTCTCCCTTGATTCAACTCTCCAGTCACCCATGCAAAGAAACTGATCAGATTCGTCTGGCAAGATTTACCTCTGGTAAAACCGTACTGCCTCAGATCTCGCAGTCCATTGGATTCCAAAAATTGCACTATCCTCTGTTTTAGCAGTGATTCCATTAGTTTGCTCACCACAGAGGTCAGACTATCTGGCCTGTAGTTCCCAGCCTCCTCCTTACTTCCACTTTTATGACTAGGAACCACCTCCACTCTTTTCCAGTCCTCTGGAACTACTCCAGACTCTAAAGAAGCATTGAAAAGGTCACCAGCGGAGCTGCCAGGACGTCTCTAAGTTCCCTTAGTGCCCTTGGATGTATCCAGCTTACATATTTCCTTTAATCCAATGGGTAGGCATTATACGTTCAGAGGTATTTAACTGGATAACTCAGACGTTATCCGGTTAAATGAAGATATGGTCACTTATCCAGCTAAATTATAGCCGGGTAATAAGCTAGCCAGCAGGAATTTAGCTGGATAAGTTCAAGGGCATTCCAGGAGGATAACTAGGAGGAGCCGAGTTAGCCGGTGAGTTATGCAACTCACGCCAACATTCAGAATCAGTCAGATAACCTATCCAGCTAAGTCTGGTCAGCTCTGGTCAGACCTGTGCTAAAGTCAGCCGGATAAACTTATCCAGCTAATTTTATGCTAGAAGGATATATTCAGCAGTGCATTTTGCCTTATTCCTATGACAGCTATTAATATATTTACTTCTTATGTATTTATTTATTTATGCATGCAAACAGCTTATGTTCCACCAGCTCACAACGTTCAGCATGGATCACGGTACAGATCTGTTACATAATTTATGAACAGAAAAATAAAAAAGACCAAAGAATTTGCTCACTATTTTTTGTTGTTTATTTATATTATGTTAGGTTTACGTGCTGGGTAAATTTATCAGCTCACTGCATCCAGCCTCCCCTTCCATGAACTGGCCAGCAGGGGAGTAAATGAGTATACCAGATTTTTCCAAATGTTTGCTTGCAGCCCCTAGAATGGTCTAAAATTGAGTTAGTTAGCTCTGCATCTTAAAAATATAATGATGTTTCAGTCTCTATCCCAGTATCTGTGTAATTTCTGCCTGATGGTTAAATATATACATATATAATATATATAATATGATAACATGCCCTATATAAATTGAGATGTTGGCATAGTGGGTAGTGTTTGAGAATCAGTGGTAACAAACTTTCACAATTGTAATCAAATGTCCCATCAACTGATGTAACTATTGCAACAATCAGAATCATATCAGCATGTATCCGGTGCACTATAAGCTATATTACACTATATCGTTCTGGAATCAGCAGGTTGGCCCTGGCTGTCTCCTCCTGCAGTACTAAAGGTATCAAGAGTTTTTAGTAACTAAGTTTTGTACAATTACTGCTGAATTCTAAGATGAAGCAGCTTTCAGACGAGCAAACGGGTTAAGTCCGTATTTATTTTTTTATTTTGAAGATGCTACTTCCTTAAGTGCTACTTTTAGTGTCAATGATGATTCCAGGGGCTAGTGAGAACAATCTTACTTGTCTACTCTGTTTTCAGTGAGCGCCAACATCATTTCACTCTTAAAACAATTTCTAATCTCCACCCATGCATTTTCCCCAGGGTCCCTAATCCAGCACAATATTGTGTTGACATGGAAATTGCCAGGAAGCCTTTGGGAGTTTACGGGTCTCATCACCTGCAGAGACTAATTCAGCCCCTTTACTGTACAGCTCCAGCCTCATTCTAGCTCCAGATGGAGGTGTACAAAATGCTAAAAATGGGCTTAGATGCAGAAAACCGCATTGGGGGTAAATATGCAGGAGAGCACCTAACTGTACAGTTACACACACGGGAAGGGCAATTCGGAAAGGAGTTTGCGGGCTCCCCGTGGGAGTGCACGCTCATGTTCTACGGGAAACACCTTGCTGAAGATCGGGCTGGCGTGCACGATGCGGCTGTAAAAGTGCCGGTGAACTTTCACCTGCATGGGAGCCGGAAAGTAGGCCCTATTTGCGCGCGCGCGTAAAAGTGCCGGCGCTGTGAACAATGCCATATGCATGAACCTGCACGGAGGGCAGTGGGGGCACCAATCCAAACACATTTTGATTATGGCTTCCATAATTATAAACAACACGGCTGTCAAACACAAGATTCGCATGAGCAGGGCTCAGCCGCCAGGTCACTTGGGTGTCTCAGATTAGGCGACTTTTCACCTACAACCGAGCGGGGACAGCCTGAACCAGGGCCAAGAAAGAGAAACCACACCCCGTTGCCAGAAAGAACAGCAGCCACCGGGCGAGGGAGAGCAGTGGCAGCCGTGAAGCAGAAGTGCAGCACTGGTGGGGCTGGGAGGAGGGGCCAGCAGCCACGGTGGATGGGAAGAGGCTGAGCTGAGCAGTGGTTGCCAGGATGGGGAGCAGGTTCCGGTCTGCATAAGAAAGGAGAAATTGGGAGAGATAGGTGAGATGGTAGGGGGAAGGGCAAAAGTAAAAAAAAAAAAAAAGCAATGACGGTTCCTCCCTATCCTCTCAGCTCCTATGCATTTTGGCAGTAATAACATTCAAGCATATACAGTGAATTGAGTTTGAATATCAGGTCGTGGTTATTCAGCTAAAATACAGCTGGGTTACTTTAATCACTACAAAACAGGGCATAAGATTATGCATATAAATAACATGATATTTGCATGTATCATTTTTAAAAACGAGTCCATAAGTGCCCCCGACATGTCCACCGGAATGTCTCTTTTTTTTTTTATGCAGCCAAATTTAGGAGCATTATGTCCTTATGGGAGGCACTTTCGAGTGCTGAAAACCCACTGCAGCCTATGCAGCCAACCTACACATGAGACTTTTTATTTTTTCAGGCACAGATCTTGACTTAAGTTTTTGAAAATGACCCCCCACCCATTCAGCTAGACTCAGGGGACCTTCTTTTTCAGTGCAGGAGTGCAAGCAGGTACATTCGTGGGAAGCAGAGAGGGCAGAAAACATTCAGTGATCTGACTGCTAAACTCTCCAGCAGACTGGCAAGCGTGTATGTGTGCATGAGCCAGAACGTGGGTAGGAGTGCCGAAGAAGCTGAGACGCATCATATCCAAAACACCCTTTTTAGTGCTAATAAATTCACTCAGCTTCGTTTAAGCTTCTGTAAACTGTTCGACTGGTTAATCTGCCAGTAAGTTACTCTCTTATTTACTGGACAGTGCAGAAAAAAGGGGAAGGTAGATCAACTCTATTTGCATAGTGGTGTTTGTTTCCTGTAACCAGTGTTTTTGCAGTTTAAAAGACTCGATAACCTTGTGTTTGAGTGCGTTAGCTCAGGGTGTTATGTTAGATACTTATCTTGCATATTTTTGCCACTGTAGTCTATCTATGCTGTGCTTTATTTGATCTTTGCAACATTTATAATGTTGGACCTGTTGCTTTCATTATAAACTATTTGTCTATTTTATGTGTCCCCCCCCTTGATCCGAACTATGAATTATCCCCAGTGCTTGGGGTGGGGAGGACCACGTGAGAAATTATATTCACTAATATGATTTATCTTCGGGTTCGTAGCCTGAGTGGGGGATGAGACAGGGTCCCGGTCACCTCGATACCACAATTCTGTGCCCTTCCCGAACCACCTCTCACTTCTAACACCAGAGACCAGATAAACTCATCAGGCCAGAATAAAACAGCAATTAACCCTTTCACTGGTATTGTGTAAGTAGACAGTAAATCCAGCCGGAACATTAAATGGGAACAGTACAGTAGTGAAGTGTAACATAAACTTGCAGTTTTCTTCTTTTATATCAAGCAATGCAAACATAACACTGGGTATGGCCTGTTAGCCAGGGCAACCGACGGACTCATATGGACAGTAAAAAAAACCCATAAGGAACGCTAATAGAGAAAGGATGGGGGAGGGGGGAGAGCAGTGAAGGACACAGCTTGCAAAAACCGTCTTTACCCCTGAGGACTCAAAAGGTGGGGGAACAGATCCACCCCGATGTCAGCAGTTTGTAAAGGCTGAACCCTGTCCCAAACACAAAACTGTGTGGAAAAAGCCAATCAAGAAAATGAAGAAGTCCCTCTTGATGGTGGAGCTGCCTGGATGAGAAACCAAACAGATGAGCCCTGCAGTGTGTGGAAGGTCTCTCTCTCTCTCTCTCTCTCCTGGGGAGATTCCCAAATGGTTTACTTGGAGCTAAACAGAAAGTGGGCCTGGTTTCAGTCTCTTACAGAAAGACCATGGTCCACCAGTTTTTCTTTCCCAGTACCTGCCAGCAAGGGTTTATGCTTGACTTTGGCTGAAGCAATTAAAATATTCTTTGCACAAACTTAACTCAGTCTCTTATGAGGGTGATACAGACATTTGCTCCTGGGTCTGGATATCTCTGGAAAGGAAGTCTCTCAGTTTACCAGCTCCTGGCTCCTCTGTCCCTTGTTGGGATTTTATAAGTAGTTCGGCTATGAATCAAGAACATTTATCTGTCTCTATTTTCTCAGATGTTGCGGGTGTGGACCCTTGGACCAAGGTGAAGTTGGCACAACCTTCAGGGAGGAGCCCTGCAGATTCCTACCATCACCTGGCAGAGCTGGCTGCGGCAGAGGCCCAACTGGGCTTCACCAACACCAGCCTTTGTTCCCTTTAGGTTGAGCCCTTGGGTGCCAGGGGCAGCAGGATTTAGGTGCAGGACTCTGTTGCTGAGGTGAAGATCCGTGGAGGCAGTCAAGTTGCAGGCCAGAGTCCAGGTCAGACTGAGTACAGGAAAGGTCAGAGGCAGGCAGGGGTTAGTGGCAAGCAGAGTTCAATCATGGACAAAGAAGCATGTGTTAGGAAATGACGCGGCCTTTCATCAAGAAGAATTATCCTTTTTGGGATATATAATTTCCCAAACTGGTTTATGGATAGACCCAGAAAAACAAGTTAATCCTGGACTGGCCTCAACCAGTGGACCTCAAAGCATTACATTTTCTGGGATTTTCTAATTATTACAGTCAGTTCATCCATGGATATTCCTCATTGGCAGCTCCACTCACAGCCTTAACCCGAAAAGGGGAAGATGTATGCAATTGGACCCCAGAGGCGGTCCAAGCCTTTCAACAATTGAAGAAAGAATTCATCAAGCATCCCTATTTGCAACATCCAGATCCTACCAGACCGTTCATTTTCGAAGTAGATGCTTCCTCTGTAGGAGTCAGAGCATTTCTTTTACAACCATATGCAGCTGGGAATTTAATTACCTGTGCCTATTTCTCTAAAAACAATTCTTCTACCAAGAAGAATTATTCCATAAGTGACTGGGAACTTCTTGCCATTAAGTTAGCCTTTGAAGAATGACATCATCTACTGAAGGGAGCCAAACATACCATCATGATTTATACCAACCATAAGAATTTGGCATATCTTTATCATGCCCAATGGCTAAATCCCTGACAAGCTCAATGGGATCTATTTTTCAGTCATTTTGACTTTAACTTGCGCTTTCGCCCAGCAGAAAAGAATCAATGGGCAGATGCTCTATCCAAAAGTTTTTATCCTGATGAAACCCCTGAGTTACCTTGTCACATTATAGACCAAGCCTGAATCATGATTACCTCTACTTTTACAATTGCGGTGAGGAGGACGGTAGTTCCTAAACATTTGCGAGAACAAGTCCTCTGATTGGCCCATGACTTTCATCTTGCAGGTCATTTAGGACTCCGATGAGCTAACGAACTTCTCGCCCGACACTATTGGTGGCCCCTGAAAAACCCTGGACCCACATCGCTACTCACTTCATCACGATCTGCCCTCTTCTGAAGGAAATAATATGATTTGGGTAGTTGATCGCTTTTCAAGAATGGCCCACTTTGATGCTCTCCCTGGACTACCATCTGCATCAGAGTTGGTGTGATTGTTTGCTCAGCATGTTTTTCGACTACATGGACTTCCTCACCACATCTTAGCTGATAGATAAGTTTACTGCACATTATTGGAAGGTTCTTTGTAAAAAAATTCAGAATTCAACTTGATTTCTCCTCAGTTTATCATCCTCAATCTAATGGATTAGTGGAGCGAACTAATCAACCACTTAAAACCTTTCAACGATGTTATGTGAACCAAATTTCAGGATGATTGGTCCTCCTTACTTTTACGAGCCGAGATGTGTCATAATAATCATGTTAATCAAGCCACAGGGACATCACCCTTTTATCTACTACCTGGACAGTTCTCTTATTATGAAAGACCCTTTCTTGTTGCTTCAGCTTCAGCTCGTGCTCGTCTCATAGTTATGCCATTTTAAATGCCCACTGTCACCTGTTTACCTTTACCAGCTCATTTCATCCACCAATAATTTGCAGTTAATACCTCTTACTCATGATATTTGACAAATGTATAAGCATTTTTATTTTATATATTTATTTATATATATATATTTATGTATATATATCTATATATAAGATTTATATTTATTGATTTACGTTTTATTGTTCTATTCGCAGTTTATTGTTTATGTTATGCTGTACGCCTTAGTTCAATACTCTGTTTTATTGTTTAATGTAACGCCTTACTTGCGAAAGTTTTGTTTTATGGAAACCGACCTGATTCGATTATGTATATCGAGAAGGTCGGTATATAAAAACTCTAAATAAAATAAATAAATAAATAAATAAATCTAGTCTTCGGACGACATCCTCAAGTACCATTGCCTGTTGATACAATATCAACATGCCTAGCTGTCAGTCTTGCTACCCAAGAATTAGTCGACATGACAAAATACTCATCAGCTTCTGGAACAGGCCACAGCTTGCACTAAAAAACAGGCAGACAGGAAGTAACAACCAGCACCACAGTTCTATCCAGGAGAATTGGTATGGTTATGTACCCACAATCTCAGATAACGAATGTCCTCATTAAAATTCGCTCCTCGGTTTGTGGGACCTTTTCCAGTTGAGAGACAAATAGGAAATGTCACATATAAACTCGGACTACCTTCCACTCTTCAAATTCACATATCTCTTCTTAAGCCTGCAATTCTGTCTTGGCCAACTAGGAAGCCAAGACAACATTCATCTACAATATTTGCAGATGACACTCAGTATGAAGTAGATGAGATCTTGGATATTAGGAAAGGAAGAAAAGAACTACAATACCTGCTCTCATGGAAAGGTTATGGCCCAGAGGAAAACTCTTGGGAGCCCACCAGTAATATTCAAGCTCCTCAACTTATTCATGAATTTTATCAATGCTTTCCATTTAAGCACAGGCCTAGGAGGCAGGGGAAGGGACATTGCAGCAGAGGTACTGTTAGGAAACGACGCAATCCTTGCCTGTCCTCGATGTTCCCTTGGTGCCACGATAGTCGCCATCGGCAGCAGCAGCAGCAGCAGCTCCCTCTGAGAGAGTGTGACGTGAGGTGTGCTCCATTTTGGCCCTCCTTCCCGCCATGCTGAACATGCCCACCAGATGTCCCCATGGAAACGTTTGGGGAAAGGGGAGACTTTTCCGAAAGGATGGGCTCCACCTTAACTAGAGTGGAACCAAGCTGTTGGCTCTAACTTTCAAAAAGGAGATAGAGCAGCTTTTAAACTAGAACAACGGGGAAAGCCGACAGTCACTCAGCAGTGCATGGTTCAGAGAAATGTATCCTTGAAGGATACTAATGAAACAGAGTTAGGGCATCCCAACAGAGAGGTTACATTAAAAGCAAACATAGTCCATATGCCTATATGTAAAAAATCACCAAAGCTAATGATTTCCGAATTATCCCTAACAATTGAAAAGCAGGTTGTTAATACAAAAAAAATCACACTTTGAAATATCTGTATGCCAATGCCAGAAGTCTAAGAAGTAAGATGGGAGAGTTAGAGTGTATAGCAGCAAATGATGTGATTGACATAATTGGCATCACAGAGACTTGGTGGAAGGAGGATAACCAATGGGACAGTGCTATATCAGGGTACAAATTATATCGCAATGATAGGGAGGATCAACTTGGTGGGGGTGTGGCACTTTATATCCGGGAGGGTATAGAGTCCAACAGGATAAAGATTATACAAGAGACTAAATGCTCAGTAGAATCTATATGGGTAGAAATCCCATGTGTGTTGGGTAAGAGTATAGTGATAGGAGTATACTATCGTCCACCTGGACAAAATGGTCAGACACATTATGAAATGCTAAGTGAAATCAGGGAAGCTAACCAATTTGGCAGTGCAATAATAATGGGAGATTTCAATTACCCCAATATTGACTAAATGTAACATCAGGATTTGCTAAAGACATAAAGTTCCTGGATGTAATAAATAATTGCTTCATGGAGCAATTGGTTCAGGAACCAACAAGAGAGGGAGCTATTTTAGATTTAATTCTTAGTGGAACGCAGGATTTGGTGAGAGAGGTAATGGTGGTGGGGCCACTTGGCAACAGTGATCATAACATGATCAAATTTAAACTAATAACTGGAAGGGGACAATAAGTAAATCTGCAGCTCTAACACTAAACTTTCAAAAGGGAAACTTTGATAAAATGAGGAAAATAGAAAAAACTGAAAGGTGCAGCTACAAAGGTTAAAAGTGTTCAACAGGCTTGGACATTGTTTAAAAATACAATCCTAGAGGCCCAGTCCATATGTATTCCACACATTAAGAAAGGTGGAAGGAAGGCAAAACGATTACCATTATGGCTAAAAGATGAGGTGAAAGAGGCTATTTTAGCCAAAAAAAAAACATCCTTCAAAAATTGGAAGAAGGATCCATCTGAAGAAAATAGGATAAAACATGGTTTAATGGAACAAAGTCAGCATGGCTTTACCCAGGGCAAGTCTTGCCTCACAAATCTGCTTCACTTTTTTGAAGGGGTTAATAAACATGTGGATAACGGTGAACCGGTAGATATAGTATACTTGGATTTTCAGAAGGCGTTTGACAAAGTTCCTCATGAGAGGCTTCTGTGAAAAGTAAAAAGTCATGGGATAGGTGGCGATGTCCTTTCGTGGATTGCAAACTGGCTAAAAGACAGGAAACAGAGAGTAGGATTAAATGGGCAATTTTCTCAGTGGAAGGGAGTGGACAGTGGAGTGCCTCAGGGATCTGTATTGGGACCCTTACTTTTCAATATATTTATAAATGATCTGGAAAGAAATACGACGAATGAGATAATCAAATTTGCAGATGACACAAAATTGTTCAGAGTAGTTAAATCACAAGCAGATTGTGATAAATTGCAGGAAAACCTTGTGAGACTGGAAAATTGGGCATCCAAATGGCAGATGAAATTTAATGTGGATAAGTGCAAGGTGATGCATATAGGGAAAAATAACCCATGCTATAATTACACAATGTTGGGTTCCATATTAGGTGCTACAACCCAAGAAAGAGATCTAGGTGTCATAGTGGATAACACATTGAAATCATTGGTTCAGTGTGCTGCGGCAGTCAAAAAAGCAAACAGAATGTTGGGAATTATTAGAAAGGGAATGGTGAATAAAACGGAAAATGTCATAATGCCTCTTTATCGCTCCATGGTGAGACCGCATCTTGAATACTGTGTACAATTCTGGTCGCTGCATCTCAAAAAAGATATAATTGCGATGGAGAAGGTACAGAGAAGGGCTACCAAAATGATAAGGGGAATGGAACAACTCCCCTATGAGGAAAGGCTGAAGAGGTTAGGGCTGTTCAGCTTGGAGAAGAGACGGCTGAGGGGGGATATGATAGAGGTGTTTAAAATCATGAGAGGTCTAGAACGGGTAGATGTGAATCGGTTATTTACACTTTCGAATAATAGAAGGACTAGGGGGCATTCCATGAAGTTAGCAAGTTACACATTTAAGACTAATCGGAGAAAATTCTTTTTCACTCAAAGCACAATAAAGCTCTGGAATTTGTTGCCAGAGGATGTGGTTAGTGCAGTTAGTGTAGCTGGATTCAAAAAAGGTTTGGATAAGTTCTTGGAGGAGAAGTCCATTAACGGCTATTAATCAAGTTTATTTTATTTTATTTATTTAAGAGTTTTTCTATACCGTCATTAAGTTATTCACCATCACAACGGTTTACAATAGGGCACCAGTAAAAGATATGGGTCGTACATTACATAGGTGGTGCCAATAGTGTTCGGTAACAATAAGGGGTTTATTAGGGGGATTAAGTGTATCATAGCAATATGACCTGAAGGTTGCCTACAGTTAAAAAAGTGTTGAACTAATTCAGTAAGGATTTAATAAATTAGGCATTCGGTGCTTTATCTTTTACTTCAAATAGCCTGCATCAGTTTTCTTTCTTGAAGGCTTGTATGTAAAGCCAGGTTTTGAGCTGTGTTTTGAAAAGTTTGTGATTGCTCTGGAGTCTAAGGTCAAGGGGCATTGAGTTCCATAATATGGGACCGACTAGTTTACTTAGGGAATAGCCACTGCTATTAATTTCATCAGTAGCATGAGATCTTCTTAGTGTTTGGGTACTTGCCAGGTTCTTGTGGCCTGGTTTTGGCCTCTGTTGGAAACAGGATGCTGGGCTTGATGGACCCTTGGTCTGACCCAGTATGGCAATTTCTTATGTTCTTATGAAGACGTCAGAAGAGGTCAGCATTTAAGCCGCAGTTCCCTGCAGCTCTTCGCCTCAACAGGCTTGGTGAGTTGGTATTTTGCTGCTTCTCCTGGATTGTGCTAATTGCCCTGCTCTTTGTGTTCCCCCACCCCCACCCCCTTCCTGGTCCTGCCTTGAGAGTTCCTCTTGTGTGTGAGTTCTGTCCTTGGGCTTCCCTTCATTGCTCCGACCTTCTGCTTGATTCTGGACTTGAATTGTTCGCTGCCTGCCCCGACACTCTGTCTGATTCTGAATGGAACTGTTTGCTGCTTGTCTTGGTCGCCTGTCCAATTCTGGTCGCTGACACCTTGTCTTCCCTTCAATCTCTGTTCCAAGGTAAGACTGTTAGTCTCTTCCGTTGGAGGAGTTCAATCATGGCCAAGGATCAGGCAGTGGTCAGTGGCAGGTGGAGTTAAATCATAGTCCCTTGTCAAGCTGAAGTCAGAACCAGGGATTTGTCTGAGGGAAAATGGGATGTTTAGGCAGGCAGGGAGGCGAGGAGCAGGACAGGTGGGCAGGAGAAGACACTGAAGCACAGACAACTTGTCCACAAGATGAAAACAAGTAACTGAAGACTGCCCACAGGTTGAAGATGAAGAACTCATGAACAAAGACCAAAGACTGCCAGTACAAGGACCAGTAACACAGAAACGAAGATCAGGAACACAGGAACAAAGACTAGGAACACACTGAGGCAACTTGCTCTACCCATGGTAGTCGACCTATTACCAAGGTGTTGAGGCAGGAGAGGTAAGGGCCTTTTAAGGCCAGCATTTCTGACGTCATTCAGGGGTGCTGTGGGGCTTTCCTATCACAGGCCCTTTAAGTTATCCTGTGTCGTGCATGTGCACGCTTAAGTCACAAGTGCAAGAGTAGTGGCATCTTCCACAAGACACCTTAGCGGCTCCTGCTGCATTAGAGATCTGCGAGCCATCCTGCAGGAAGCAGCGGGACGTTGTGGAGTTGGTGGCTGGGCCAGGGCTGGAGGTAAGAACAGCAGTCTGTGGGGGAGCCCACGGACTGCCGATCACAACAGCAGACTGCTGTCTCTCCCTCTTGATAATTAACTGCTCAGGAAAAGAACTGATCGCAGGGCTGTCAGATATACTCCTCTCTTTTTGGTTCCTGCCTCCAACTCCTGACTGACCCTTCTGCAAGGACTGTGGAATCCCATGCATACTTTAAGCAAAAGTCAGTCTACCTGGGTAACTGGCTCTCGAAATTGTACCATCTCTTGTACCATCTCAAACGGGGAAGCATCGTACGCAGTCATAGAACTAATATATAACAAATAATCTAGTGAATAACAGAGAGCAAGTGGAGAAAGATTCAGAGCAAATGTTGGACACTTAAACATCTTCATTATTGGCACATTTGGAAGCTGATTCACTTAAGCCTGCTGCTGTGTTAATGTTCTTGTTATTTCTAAATGGATCCTATTGGCTAATAAAGCGGATTCATGGGGAGTTCACTCAGCAGTGTGTTTTAGTGAACCAGCCTCAGAGGGACAAGTTTTCAACAGCCCAAGAAAAGTGTGTACGTGGACAGACTTTATAGCTAATTTTCAAATTGTCTACAAGGTGTGAATGCATGCAAGGCATCCACATACATTTGCATCGGTTCCCTCTCTGGGCAGCCAGTTGGGGATAAAAACACAGTGTACATACTTTTAAACATCCAGTCTCTGCACACTATTTTCCTCCCCAACCTAAACATATGCCTTTTTTTTGGACTGGCATGCTTTTAACAAGTGCAAACAGTTTTTACTCCATGGACTCTTGCCAGGTAAGTACAAATTTCAGAAGAAGCTTAGCACCTGACCCAGGAGCCTCAGTTTTAGCAATCAAAAGTTTGCCAAAAGATTGGCCGTAGTTTTAGAGTGAAAATGTAGGCCCTTTAAACTGGGAATGCTAAATCTAGCTTTTAGAGTCCTTCCCCCTAACTGTGGGTGGCTAGCACTGGAAACTGGGGCTAAATTCCTTAGTTTCCCCACCCACTTTTTAAGTGCCTAAATTTAGGTTATTTGGGTGCATATTTAAAATGGGGCAGTAGAATTTGCATTTATGCAGATCTTGATGTCCAGCTCCGTAGGTACCCAGATCTTCTGGATATTGGCCCCCCTCGATTATCTGGTTCAATCCCTTTGAAAATTCTTCTCCTCCTCACAGCTTGCGTGAGGCTCGTATATCTTTTACGCTGAAAACAAAAACAAAAAAAACCCGAAACCTAGCTGTAACTTCATCGTGGTTGGTAGATTTATCACTGACAATTCTTTTACTAGTTTTTCTTCCAGTTTCCCCTCAATGGTCATGATAAGCAGTTTGGCATGGTGTCTTCTGACACAGAAATACCATGGGGCATTATGATTGTCTGGAAAAAGCATTTCTTTTTTTTAAGGTAATACAGTAAATTGGATTTGTGATAGGTCAGTGGTACTCTTGGGAGTGTGCACACATCCCAGAGTCCTGTCAAGGGGATGTTTCTAGGCTGAAAAATAAAATATAAATAATGCTATTTCGGTGTACCACCTGCCAATTACAAAACTCTATTTTCTTTTTATATCTGTTGGAAGAAGACTGCAGGGGAAACTAGGAAGTACGATGAGTGACCCTACCAGCTGTTAATATTAATATTTTTGCTAGCATGGACTTAATGGTGACCCTTTAACCCGAGTCCTGCTTCAGTTGTTGGATTAATCCCTTGAATTGGCTATGTTTATGAGTATCCCAAACGTCATCCAATTGACCTTTACAACAATTATTTTGTGAGGAGGGGACTGAATGGTTTAGGAGATTACAGAGTCTTTCGGTTCTAGGTTTCCCGTTTAAATTTTGGCTCAGGTCAGCAGTGTAACCCTTTTAGGTGTCCTGTATGAAACAAGCAGTTAAGCCTCAATCTAGTCCCCAGCAGGATCTGTAAAAAAAAAAAAAACCAAAAACCAGCCATCATGCTTTGGTACTGGCTAACACTGCCAGCCTCAAATCAGACCGCACATGCCTGGAGATGAAATGATCTTCTGTCCTCCTAGAAGAACGGTGGAGGCACATTAACGGTAGTTATAGGAGGCTTGCACTGCCCATGGTGCACTTTTTCATCCCAGTGCTGTCAATCTGGCGCTTAGCACAAACACGAAATGCTCTTAAACTTAAAAAAAAAAACAAGAAGAAAATCTAAATTAAACAATATTGTTAATGCTGAATCTTGCTTGTCACGTAAACTCAAAATAGATGTGAGACAATGGTCTCCAGCCTATGACAGGGGGGTGAAAAAAAAGTAATGGCTTCCATCATACATACATACATGCATGCTTGCAATACTGCCAGGTACATCTGTCTCTCCTTGGATTAATCACCTCGTAGGACAAAGTGATCATAAAGAAAAGGGGGCTGGAGAGGAGGGGATAGTAAGAAAGAAACTTACACCAGATTGGCAGGTTTGTCTTGGAAAGACGGGTTGACCTGCTCTGTGAGCTCTTGCAAGTGTTATCCCGAGCACTACATCCCAGAAATACATTCACAGCCACAGTGAATGGAGCAGGCGGATAACGCAGCAGATCTCATAACAACTATCAAAGTGCATGAAAATCAGCCTTCCCTGCTCTGTCTCTCTCTAACCCTCTAGAATTGTTAAACATCATGCATTAGCACCAGCCTAATGTACTGAGAACAAGCACAGCAAATGCAAAGGGCTTGGCTGCTGCAAACCCAGTCAGCAGCTCAGTTGTCATAGGCTTTTCTTTTTTTTTTTTCCCTAAGTGTCATGAGCACATAGGTGCAAGGCCGGGTAATAAAGCAAATATATCTAGGGGGAAACCACCTGCCGCCTCAAGGTTTTCATTGCAGGAGAGTATGGCAGCGCCTGTCACGGCTGTAATAGCGAACCAAAGAGATGAACATGGACTGTGCCCGGCAAGTGGTGTAGCTCTTTCGTTTATCCCTATCAGAAACACCGACATGTTTCTTCTTCTTCGAAATGTGCATGTCCCATTATCCCAACTGTCTTCAGCATAATGGGAAGGAGCAATCTTTGTGGTTAGAGCACTAGACTGTGATTCAGGAGAAATCCAGGAGAACAGGCCTTAAATAAATCACCTTGCTCCCTCTGCCTCTATGACATTAATTGGTTTTTTTTTGTTTTGTTTTGTTTTTTTAAAGGCTTGTTTGAATAAACAGGACTTTTTTGCATGGCGACATTAAAGAATTCTCATTCAGGCTTCCTCAAAACAGTTCACAACATAGGTAAGAGCTTGGCAGGACTGAGGTTGCCCGCGCCAGGGTCGGTTTTCCAAAGGTGCGGTCAGGATCCGCGCGCGTGAGGTTAGGAGTGATCTGGGTGGGCGGGCGGAGTCCGCAGAAGTGGACTTTCAGCCCACCTGACTGCTTTTGCTCACATGGTGTTTGCAGAAGGCTTCTCGGAGCTTGTAAAATCTGTGTGCGTGCATAATGAGGCGTATTTGAGTTTGAAACACATAAGCAGGCAATTAGCAGCGCACTGCTAGTACTTTTAAGTCTCCGTTTAATAGGGCTTAACATGCATGTGTACTTTTTATACCCATCTGGGCACGCTGGGTTTGAATATCAGGTTGGTATGTGCGGTCTTAAAAGTACATGCAGGATTAGAATCCTTCCATATTCTCTCCCTTGCATTTAACTCGCTCCTTACAATTTTCCTTTTGTGTTTGTTTATCCTAGGATTCTGGAATTGATCTCGCTCTCTGTTTGGTGGACTAAAAAATGTGTTGCAATTTGGAATCATTTTACTTATATTTTGGGGGGAATGGGTTCCTTCCTATTACAACTCTGTACGTTTTTTCTCAAGATTTTCTTGGAGTTGTATTGTGAAAATTAAGAAATAAATACATTTTTTTTAAAAATGTACTTGCATGGCTTGTATGCATTGGAAATGCACTCTTGTATATCCTGGAGCTACGCTGGGAAGCCATTGTGGCTGATATATGTCGAAAGGTTTGTGCAATATCTAAATAATATATCTAAAATTTAGAAGAAAGGTAAGTGGGGAAGATGTATTAAATCAACCTCCTAGTGTAAGAAGCAAAGCATGAGATCAAATCAGCATTGTAGTCCCCACATGCAGGCCCACACTGAGTATTGTCTAAAAATGACAAACTTGAAATTAATGTTTCAGGATGCTGCAGTTTACATAGACAGTCAAAACCACCCAGGGCATTATCATTCTACAAAGAACCAGGCAAATATGCAAATATGTTATGTATAATAGCTTCAGCCTGCTGCATTTGTCTGGTAATTATATTTGCAAGTTAATTGACTTTAGGGATGCAATAGGGACAAAAATATGAAATGAAGCATTACAAAAATTCCACAAAAAAAAAAAAAAGTGGGATTAGTTAGGGGAAACTATTTGAAATGCTAATCAAAATATTAATTTTTTTAAATCTGAAAGCAATTACGAGTCACTGTCACAATAAATGGGGGCCATGTGCTGTTGATCCTAAGACTGAAATAAACGTGCCCTGACGGGGGCTGTAGGGCATGTTCTTCACTGGAAGGCCTGGGGGAGCCGGTGGCAGCTCCCGTGGACTTGTAAGTGTGGCTTCCCTAGCTCTTCCCTCCTTCCTCTTGCAGAGACGCGCTCATGGGAATAACCCTTCGGTTTTCTACCTGCACCATGCGGCTCTCGGCGAGTGCCTGGGGGGGGGGTCCCACGTGCATTGTCTCCTGTAAAGCGGGCTTGCTCCGGTCATGCTCTCTCCTCCCAGCGTTGCACTAATGCTACCCAGTCGTCCCAGTGAGTTCCAAAAACGATCCATGAGACAACGAGAACAGTGTGGGAGACCGTGGCAACTGCGCAGCTCAGGCGGTGCCAAGAGACAGAAACAGTAAGCAGCTGTTTGGGAGGCAGATCTGGCAGCGAGGCTCCAGAGAAGATGATAAGGGGGGAGAGGATGGGGGTGGAAACAGGATCGTGTAGGGGAGGGGGAGAGTATCGGGGGGGAAAAGAGAGTGGAGGGCTTCAGGAGAGAAGAAAGTAAGGGGAGTAGACTCTTGTGTTAGTTGCATGAGTCACTCGGGCTGCACCTAAGCAGCTGGGCCAACTTCATCATTGGGGATGGGCCTCCCAAAACGGAGGCAAAGAGTTCGGGCCACGTTGTCTGGGGAATGATTTTTTGGCTCTCACACCGAAGTTTTGAATGCTGAAGTGGTCCCTGGCTGCAAAATACTGAAAATCACTGCTGTAGTCTTTCCAAATTCCCATGCTAGGCTAATGCCATGGCATTGGTTAGTACGTTGGGCTTTGAAAGCGGGAGCACCCTCGGCTTCTGTAGGCAGGAGCACTGCTTTGACAGGGAGAAGATAAGATGTTCTCAATATTTTTTTTCATAGGTGGGATTATAGTTCGTTAGAAAGGTGGCTCGGTAGATGATTTCAGCATTTAGTGCTGCCTGCTGACATGGTCTGCGGCCCAGAGTGTGCAAAAGGCAGTGAATTAGAGAGGACAGCACTATTAGTATTCTGATATCAAGTGACCTGATTATTTCTTTGCTTTTGGCACCTCATCTTGTTGCAAGATTGACCATCAGTTTGCGAGGGTCTCACCCTATTGGGAAGCACTCATGTGCACCTGGGATGGAAAGAGAACGTAGAAGACCTGCTGATAATTTGCTTCAGATCTGGACTTTTCAATGTTGCCTGTGTGCAAGGTATTGCTTTTGGTTTCTTTTTTTTTGCAGAGCTGCAGATACACACTTTGTCTTCTTACACGTCCTGTTCCTGTTTTTTGGCACCAGTCACCAGTCAAACCATACACCCATTGACACAACGCTCCTCTACGCTCTTTCCCCTAGACTGCAAATATTGTCACCATATCTCTTGGACTGTAAATACTAGTTACACTGTGTAGCTAATATATATGCCTTGATTTTATTGACAAACTAGCACCCCTCACTGTTCTAAATTACTTGATGTTAAAGTGTGAATTATGTACCCCTATCTATTGTTCGGCATTGCCAGTTTCTAAGCTCTTGATACCCTGGTTTTCTTGACAAGTTGTCACCCCTGACTGCTCCGATTTGCTATTTTTGAAACTGTTCACAATCCAGTTCATAGTGCATAATCCAGTTTATAGTTCTCTGTAAAGCCTGTTTGCTACTTTTAGTTCCATGTAAACCAACATAAGAACATAAGAACACGCCATACTGGGTCAGACCAAGGGTCCATCAAGCCCAGCATCCTGTTTCCAACAGTGGCCAATCCAGGCCATAAGAACCTGGCAAGTACCCAAACACTAAGCCTATTCCATGTAACCATTGCTAATGGCAGTGGCTATTCTCTAAGTGACATGATGTTCCCCTACGAATGTTGGGCTATAAAAATGTTCAAATACATAAATAAATAAATGTTCGGGGGGGGGTTTTGCAGCCCGAGCACTGTCTCGTTTTTGGAGCTTTTGAGCGGCACCGCCACCTGATCTCAACGAGCCCAGCACAGTTTTAATGACTTTTCTCTAAGCTGATCGTATCCTCTCTCTCTTCTTTCCCAGGCCAGTGTGTGTGTGTGTGTGTGTTTTTGTTTTTCAGCCCAGGGAAAATTAAACCAGTGATTACCATTCCATCAAAATACTAAGCAGTGAGACAGGCCCAGTAGCTCAAGGACAAGCAGTGGGTGCTGCCATGTGGAAGACCTGCATTCAGTTCCTGGGTCACCCTTCCCATGGACCTGTGGGGGGGGGGGGGGGGGGGGAGGCGCGCGGGTTAGGGATGCTGCAGAGGCAGAGTTCATAGCCCCTGGGAAGGATGCTGTCATGGTCCTTGCACAACAGCGACACCTAGTGGCCAGACTGTGCCCTGCAATGACTGGGCTTATGTAATTTGGGACGGGAGGGGGTATAAGGTAAGGGGGAAACCTGAGGCACAACGAGGCTTCAAAATGCCAAGGGAGGCTGGTTCCAGTGGAAGCGGATGCCCAGAGGAGCAGGAGGGAACTGCCGGGCCAAAAAAAAACAAAAACCGCTTATGAAATAGGTCCTAATGGGGAAATCCGTTCCATGTTGATCACGGCCAGAAGTAAGAGCCAAGACTTCTTGGCTAAAAATTGTTAATGGACCTTTCCTCCAAGAATTGCTCCAAACCTTTTTATGCTTTCCAACATATGGAAAGTCGGAAAGAACTGTGCAAGAGGGATCTGTGTTTGTCTGTTCGTTCATCGGTCCATCTGTGTGGCTGACAAGATCTGTCTGCAAAGAAGGCAGAGAAAAATCACCAAATTTGGCTCCCTGAAAGAAAATGGAATATCTGACAAGTTCAAAAAACAGAAACAGAGCTTTACTAAGGCAGCAAGCAGATAGAGGCTGCAGAATGGAGACACTCGCCCACCCTCCCCAACACACACACCTACCTACCCTAATCTCCACACACACACACACACACACACACACCCCTCCCCAACACACACCTACCCACCCTAAACTCCACACACACACGCCCACCCTCCCCAACACACACACCTACCCCACCCTAATCTCCACACACACACACACTCCCCACACACACACCTACCCACCCTAATCTCCACACACACACACACACACCTACCCACCCTAATCTCCACACACACACACACACACACACACACATCCACCCCTCCCCAACACATGCACACCCTAATCTCCACACAGCCACCCACCCCTCCCCAACACACGCCCATCCTAATCTCCACACACACACCCACCCCTCCCCAACACACGCCCATCCTAATCTCCACACACACACCCACCCCTCCCCAACACACGCCCACCCTAATCTCCACACACACACCCACCCCTCCCCAACACACGCCCATCCTAATCTCCACACACACACCCACCCTCCCCAACACACGCACACCCTAATCTCCACACACACACCCACCCCTCCCCAACACACGCCCATCCTAATCTCCACACACACACCCAACCCTCCCCAACACACGCCCACCCTAATCTCCACACACACACACCCAACCCTCCCCAACACACGCCCATCCTAATCTCCACACACACACCCACCCCTCCCCAACACACGCACACCCTAATCTCCACACACACACCCACCCCTCCCCAACACACGCCCACCCTAATCTCCACACACCCACCCCTTCCCAACACACGCCCATCCTAATCTCCACACACACACCCACCCCTCCCCAACACACGCCCATCCTAATCTCCACACACACACACCCTAATCTCCACACACACACACCCAACCCTCCCCAACACACGCCCACCCTAATCTCCACACACACCCACCCCTCCCCAACACACGCACACCCTAATCTCCACACACACACCCCACCCCTCCCCAACACACGCCCACCCTAATCTCCACACACACACACACCCCTCCCCAACACACGCCCACCCTAATCTCCACACACACACCCACCCCTCCCCAACACATGCACACCCTAATCTCCACACACACACCCACCCCTCCCCCAACACACGCCCACCCTAATCTCCACACACACACCCACCCCTCCCCAACACACGCACACCCTAATCTCCACACACACACCCACCCCTCCCCAACACACGCCCACCCTAATCTCCACACACACCCCTCCCCATGCACACCCTAATCTCCACACACATGCCCACCCCTCCCCAACACATGCACACCCTAATCTCCACACACCCACCCACCCCTCCCCAACACACACCCACCCTAATCTCCACACACACACACACACCCCTCCCCATGCACACCCTAATCTCCACACACACACCCACCCCTCCCCAACACATGCACACCCTAATCTCCACACACACACCCACCCCTCCCCAACACACGCCCACCCTAATCTCCACACACACACCCACCCCTCCCCAACACACGCACACCCTAATCTCCACACACACACCCACCCCTCCCCAACACACGCCCACCCTAATCTCCACACACACCCCTCCCCATGCACACCCTAATCTCCACACACATGCCCACCCCCTCCCCAACACATGCACACCCTAATCTCCACACACCCACCCACCCCTCCCCAACACACACCCACCCTAATCTCCACACACACACACACACCCCTCCCCATGCACACCCTAATCTCCACACACACACCCACCCCTCCCCAACACATGCACACCCTAATCTCCACACACACACACACACCCCACTGTTGCAGGTTCATGGCTGTGGGTGTGGGTGTGGTAAGACACTAGGCTAATATCGTCCAGGCAGCTCCCCTGGCAAGATCCACTGCTCCAGACCCAAGACTGGTGTCCTGCAGGCCCTTCCCTGACAGGACCTGCCACCCAAAAATACAAATTCAGGCCACACTCACACTCACACTCACAAACCTGGAGATGCCAGAATAAGCAGTGTTTTATTACGAATGCCAGATTACGCTCCAGAAAGCGCTGCAGCAAAAGTAATCTCCAGTGGAAAACAATGCTCCAAAAACCTAGAGCAGCACCCACAGTCTCTCTGAAGAGAGCTGCTTATAAAACCTGTCCAGAGGGAACAGCCATTTCAGCGTCCTCAAAGGGAGGGTGGCATTGGAATGGCTCCGCCCCATATTTCACAGGTAGGTTCAAGTTCTTACGTTTGCAAATGGTGGACCCTACTTTCAAAGGAATTTCTTGCCTATCTGTATACTTATGATAAAATGATCTCGTTAATAGAATTTATGGGGCCAGAACAAGAAGCATTAACCCAGTTTGGAAGCCTCTGGGCCTTCCCAGTTTCAATAAGGCCAGATACAAATCCAAATAGAAAAATAGTAAAATAGAAAAAAAAACCCTAGCGACTGTAACTGTCAGGCGTTTGGTGCTGTGCACGCATATTGCTGAGGCCATATTTCATGTCTGTACAGTAAGAAGAGGACCAATATTTCATCCTCAGGTTCCATGCATTTGGTCCTCTCTTGTGGCTGAAAACTTCAGGTGACCCTGGTCTGCCTCCCTATCCCATTCCCCCCCCCAGGTTTAACTCCTGCGCCTTTCACCGACAGCCGACTTCCGCCCCAGAGTTCCACTTTACACCTCCGCTCATCAGTCGCCCCTGAATCTCCAGGGTGTCCGCTTGACTCATCTCCATGAGGACTGCTTAAGTATTTTAATTCCAACTTCCCCAACACTGACTCTTTGGCAGCAGGCACACAACACGCTAACGTAAACTGTTGCTTCGGAAAGCTAAAAAGAAAAACCTGGGGATTTATTTCATTTTCAGGCACATACGGGCTGATTCCGTGAAGTGTGCGCGGCCGTGCACATCACGCGTTTGCCGGCGTGTTTGAGGGGCACCTATTACCCTTGATGCTGTAAGGGGTTCAGCGCCTCGAAAACGCGCAGCCAAACCCCCTGAAAACTGATAGCGCACATCACATGCAAATGCACGGGATTCGGAAGATAAAATGTGCGGCCAATCCTGCTTTTCTGTACATCCTCCGACTTAATATCCTAGCCATATTAAATCGGAGAAACCAAAAATGTAAAATATATATATATATATATAAATAAAAACTGCCGGCTGGTCCGGTTAGGAGAACGGAAGTTCAATTTTACTGGCCTCCGATTTCCTAACCGATCACCGTCAGCGGGTTCGGAAAACCGACACTCGTAAAATTGAGCGTCGGTTTCCTGAACCCACTGACAGAGCCACCTCTCCTGGACCAAGGAGGCGCCAGGGGTGCGTAATCGGCCCTGGCGCCTCCTTTTAATGCGACCCCTCATTTAAATATAGGATCGTGCGCCCAGGAGAGGCGATTGGCCGCGCGTCGGGAGAGCGGGCGCTCAACCCGGAGCGCCCGCTCTCCCGCGATCGTTACTGAATCGGCTCGATAGACTCTTACGGCCGGGTTTTAAATCCCCCTGTGCGCGTAAAATCCGACCTTAACGCGCGTGGCCGGGCCTTGCGCGCGCCGAGCCCATTTTTAAAAAGGCCCGGCCACGCGCGACAAGGTCGGTACGCGCATACGTGCCGGCCTTCCTGCGAGGGGCGGGCGGGGACGGTGGCATTGATAGCTGTCCCGGAGCCTCGAGCACCGGCCAGCTGCTGGCGCACACAACTTACGTCAGGTCGGGGCCCCGAAGTAAGTTGGGGGAAAAAAAAATAAACCAAAAAAGGCAGGGGTTGGGGAGAGAGGGGAAGGGAGGTTAGGGGGTAGGGAAGTTCCTTAATTGGAGCGGATTGGGAGGGAACTGGGGAAGGCTGGGATGCGTCGCGCGCGAAATTTGCAAAAAACTCTACCCCCCTTGTGCGCGCGGATTACAAAATCCAACGCACGTGCGCGCGGTCCGGCGATTTTATAACTTGCGTGTGCCGGCGCATGCATGTTAAAATAATTGGCGTCTCCGTGTGTGCGCGCCGGGAAGCGGGCGAGTGCCTTTCAAAAATTACCCGTTAAATGCCTTCTTTTATTGACAGAGAATATTATTAAGAAACATGTACACAAAGAAGTAGGAAAGATCTTACCATGGTGTCTAAACACCTCAGCTTCTTCTGAAGAATAAAGGCCAATGGATAAAACAAATATTCATACTGCAAGGCATCGCTTATATAACATCCTTTTGCATGTTTGTTCACTTTTTTTTCCAAGTATTCCAGCGCAGAACGGGTTCTCAATATCCCATTATGTGTCAGTGTATTCAGGTCTTCTAATATTACAGATAAAGAAATCAAAAGCATATTTACAGAGACCAATTGTCCACAAAGAGCAGATCAAGTAAATCCCTGGAGCAAATAACGGCTTCTGCATCAGCCTGCCTTGTAGAAGGAGTGAAAATGGTGTGCTCAGCTTAATTACACTTTAAAATAAGTCATTCAGGTTCATAGTCACAAAATCATTTCCTTAAAGCCCTTAACATTAACCGAAGAAGAAGAAAAAAAAAAAAGAGATTCAGTTTCACCCAAGTAAAGATGTTCGAAGCTTCAATAAATACTTAGTGTAGGTTTCCTAATCTAATAACCGGATAATACCAGTGCACAATGAATAAAGGGCTTTTTATGGGAAGCAGGGGAGGATACTAGTGATGCGGAAAGGCTGCAAGGAAATCACTGTGCACGGCCGTGATAGAGACACACACCCGTGTCATCACGCAGGAGGCGAGTGGTTCTCAGGCCCAATCCTACATCTTGCATCGAGGAAACAATAATACACCAGGGAGTGCCCCTGGCTCTCCTTAGCTCTCCTAGGGAAATACCGAATAGCTGTTTTCTGACAGCTTGATAATATACTTTTGCCTCTCCTAGAATCATACCATGGTGCTGTCATAAGCAGGCATGATTTCACACTCACAGAGGAAGGCTGGGAGAAGGTAATAGTATTTGTGTTTAACTTAAGACACAGCAGCATTTAATCGAAGAAGTGCGGTGTTGCAAACACACGGGAGGGGGAAAAAAAATGCCACCAGCCGATTTTGACCTCAGGAAACAAACAGCAAATCAAGCTGTGAGTAGACTCGTCGTATTCTCAACAGTAGACTCACAAAAAAAGCCTATAGCAGGGGCAATCCAGAGAGGATTCAGTAAGGAAAAGTTACAGATGCCAACATTACTGCTGGAAAGAATGCGCTGTACCCGGCCTTGTTAATCAATGGAGCACAGAAATGAAAGGTTTCAAACAACCAGCAAATCTCACGCTCACGGCATTACTGCTTATGCTGCCAGCTAAAATACCTTACAACTCTACTTTTATTTAAAAAAAATGTTACAGAAGCTGAACGAGCAGTATATACTCCACAGAAAGCATGCAAGTAAGGTTAGAACATGAGCATGTAATACAAACAAGAATCCAAGGGCATCATATTCAATTTTTCTTATCTTAGACAATTGTTTATTTAAAACACAATGGACCCAGAGCCGGGTCCATTGGCTGCTTTTACCTATGGGCATTTGCACACAGTGCCCAAAATCTCAGGCAGCAGAGATCAGCCCTCTGCTTCCTACTCCAGCCCCACCCCTCCCCGGCACCCTGCAAGGAACTGGACCTGAGCCTGAAGCAGACCCAAGAACCCTCCCTAATCCAACCCCTTCTCCTCTCTTGTTCCCTCCTCCTCCTATCTGCAGGAAACAGAAAAGGGATGGGGAACTGGAGAGGATAGCAGAAGAAAAAAATCATTCAATTTTTATCTGCATATTTCTGTTTCTAATTTGTGATCCCCTGCTCTGTATTTGATGAGGGTCTATGTTCTGTTTGTGTGACAGAGGTGAAGTATTCTGCTAGCGTGTAGGCATCTGCCATGGTCCAGCTTGTTCAGTTTTCCCACTAGAAGGGGTATTGGTGTTTTAGGCCCAGGTGGAATATTTGCAGCGTTGCAGGGAGCTTGCTGTTTCGGGTGGAATATTTGCAGCGTTGCAGGGAGCTTGCTGTTTCAGGTGGAATATTTGCAGCGTTGCAGGGTGCTGCTATTTCAGATGGAATATTTGCAGCTTTGCAGGGAGCTTGCTGTTTCGGGTGGAATATTTGCAGCGTTGCAGGGAGCTTGCTGTTTCGGGTGGAATATTTGCAGCGTTGCAGGGTGCATGCTATTTCGGGTGGAATATTTGCAGCGTTGCTGTTTCGGGTGGAATATTTGCAGCATTGCAGGGAGCTTGCTGTTTCAGGTCGAATATTTGCAGCGTTGCAGGGTGCATGCTATTTCGGGTGGAATATTTGCAGCGTTGCTGTTTCGGGTGGAATATTTGCAGCATTGCAGGGAGCTTGCTGTTTCAGGTGGAATATTTGCAGTGTTGCAAGGTGCTGCTGTTTCAGGTGGAATATTTGCAGCGTTGCTGTTTCGGGTGGAATATTTGCAGTGTTGCAGGGTGCTTGCTGTTTCAGGTGGAATATTTGCAGCGTTGCAGGGAGCTTGCTGTTTCAGGTGGAATATTTGCAGCGTTGCAGGGAGCTTGCTGTTTCGGGTGGAATATTTGCAGCGTTGCAGGGAGCTTGCTATTTCGGGTGGAATATTTGCAGCGTTGCAGGGTGCATGCTATTTCGGGTGGAATATTTGCAGCGTTGCTGTTTCGGGTGGAATATTTGCAGCATTGCAGGGAGCTTGCTGTTTCAGGTGGAATATTTGCAGTGTTGCAAGGTGCTGCTGTTTCAGGTGGAATATTTGCAGCGTTGCAGGGTGCTGCTATTTCAGATGGAATATTTGCAGCGTTGCAGGGAGCTTGCTGTTTCGGGTAGAATATTTGCAGCGTTGCAGGGAGCTTGCTGTTTCGGGTGGAATATTTGCAGCGTTGCAGGGTGCATGCTATTTCGGGTGGAATATTTGCAGCGTTGCTGTTTCGGGTGGAATATTTGCAGCATTGCAGGGAGCTTGCTGTTTCAGGTGGAATATTTGCAGCATTGCAGGGTGCATGCTATTTCGGGTGGAATATTTGCAGCGTTGCTGTTTCGGGTGGAATATTTGCAGCATTGCAGGGAGCTTGCTGTTTCAGGTGGAATATTTGCAGTGTTGCAAGGTGCTGCTGTTTCAGGTGGAATATTTGCAGCGTTGCTGTTTCGGGTGGAATATTTGCAGCGTTGCAGGGTGCTTGCTGTTTCAGGTGGAATATTTGCAGCGTTGCAGGGAGCTTGCTGTTTCAGGTGGAATATTTGCAGCGTTGCAGGGAGCTTGCTGTTTCGGGTGGAATATTTGCAGCGTTGCAGGGAGCTTGCTGTTTCGGGTGGAATATTTGCAGCGTTGCAGGGAGCTTGCTGTTCAGGTGGAATATTTGCAGCGTTGCAGGGAGCTTGCTGTTTCAGGTGGAATATTTGCAGCGTTGCAGGGTGCCTGCTGTTACAGGTGGAATATTTGCAGCGTTGCAGGGAGCTTGCTGCTTCGGGTGGAATATTTGCAGCGTTGCAGGGAGCTTGCTGTTTCAGGTGGAATATTTGCAGCGTTGCAGGGTGCTTGCTGTTTCAGGTGGAATATTTGCAGCGTTGCAGGGAGCTTGCTGTTTCGGGTGCAATATTTGCAGCGTTGCAGGGAGCTTGCTGTTTCAGGTGGAATATTTGCAGCGTTGCAGGGTGCCTGCTGTTTCAGGTGGAATATTTGCAGCGTTGCAGGGAGCTTGCTGTTTCAGGTGGAATATTTGCAGCGTTGCAGGGTGCTTGCTGTTTCAGGTGGAATATTTGCAGCGTTGCAGGGTGCTTGCTGTTTCAGGTGGAATATTTGCAGCGTTGCAGGGAGCTTGCTGTTTCGGGTGGAATATTTGCAGCATTGCAGGGAGCTTGCTGTTTCAGGTGGAATATTTGCAGTGTTGCAAGGTGCTGCTGTTTCAGGTGGAATATTTGCAGCATTGCAGGGTGCCTGCTGTTTCAGGTGGAATATTTGCAGCGTTGCAGGGTGCCTGCTGTTTCAGGTGGAATATTTGCAGCGTTGCAGGGTGCTTGCTGTTTCAGGTGGAATATTTGCAGCGTTGCAGGGTGCCTGCTGTTTCAGGTGGAATATTTGCAGCGTTGCAGGGTGCTTGCTGTTTCAGGTGGAATATTTGCAGCGTTGCAGGGAGCTTGCTGTTTCGGGTGGAATATTTGCAGCGTTGCAGGGAGCTTGCTGTTTCAGGTGGAATATTTGCAGCGTTGCAAGGAGCTTGCTGTTTCGGGTGGAATATTTGCAGCGTTGCAGGGTGCCTGCTGTTTCGGGTGGAATATTTGCAGCGTTGCAGGGTGCCTGCTGTTTCGGGTGGAATATTTGCAGCGTTGCAGGGTGCTTGCTGTTTCAGGTGGAATATTTCCAGCGTTGCAGGGTGCCTGCTGTTTCGGGTGGAATATTTGCAGCGTTGCAGGGTGCCTGCTGTTTCGGGTGGAATATTTGCAGCGTTGCAGGGTGCCTGCTGTTTCGGGTGGAATATTTGCAGCGCTGCAGGGAGCTTGCTGTTTCGGGTGGAATATTTGCAGCGTTGCAGGGTGCTTGCTGTTTCGGGTGGAATATTTGCAGCGTTGCAGGGCGCCTGCTGTTTCAGGTGGAATATTTGCAGCGTTGCAGGGTGCCTGCTGTTTCAGGTGGAATATTTGCAGCGTTGCAGGGTGCCTGCTGTTTCGGGTGGAATATTTGCAGCGTTGCAGGGAGCTTGCTGTTTCGGGTGGAATATTTGCAGCGTTGCAGGGTGCTTGCTGTTTCAGGTGGAATATTTGCAGCGTTGCAGGGAGCCTGCTGTTTCAGGTGGAATATTTGCAGCGTTGCAGGGTGCCTGCTGTTTCAGGTGGAATATTTGCAGCATTGCAGGGTGCTGCTGTTTCAGGTGGAATATTTGCAGCGCTGAGGGTGCTTGCTGTTTCAGGTGGAATATTTGCAGCGTTGCAGGGTGCTTGCTGTTTCAGGTGGAATATTTGCAGCGTTGCAGGGTGCCTGCTGTTTCAGGTGGAATATTTGCAGCGTTGCAGGGTGCCTGCTGTTTCAGGTGGAATATTTGCAGCATTGCAGGGTGCTGCTGTTTCAGGTGGAATATTTGCAGCGTTGCAGGGTGCTTGCTGTTTCAGGTGGAATATTTGCAGCGTTGCAGGGTGCTTGCTGTTTCAGGTGGAATATTTGCAGCGTTGCAGGGTGCCTGCTGTTTCAGGTGGAATATTTGCAGCGTTGCAGGGTGCCTGCTGTTTCGGGTGGAATATTTGCAGCGTTGCAGGGTGCTTGCTTTTTCGGGTGGAATATTTGCAGCGTTGCAGGGTACCTGCTGTTTCAGGTGGAATATTTGCAGCGTTGCAGGGTGCTTGCTGTTTCGGGTGGAATATTTGCAGCGTTGCAGGGTGCCTGCTGTTTCGGGTGGAATATTTGCAGCGTTGCAGGGTGCTTGCTGTTTCAGGTGGAATATTTGCAGCGTTGCAGGGAGCTTGCTGTTTCGGGTGGAATATTTGCAGCGTTGTAGGGAGCTTGCTGTTTCAGGTGGAATATTTGCAGCGTTGCAGGGTGCTTGCTGTTTCAGGTGGAATATTTGCAGCGTTGCAGGGTGCTTGCTGTTTCAGGTGGAATATTTGCAGCGTTGCAGGGAGCTTGCTGTTTCGGGTGGAATATTTGCAGTGTTGCAGGGAGCCTGCTGTTTCAGGTGGAATATTTGCAGTGTTGCAAGGTGCTGCTGTTTCAGGTGGAATATTTGCAGCGTTGCAGGGAGCTTGCTGTTTCAGGTGGAATATTTGCAGCGTTGCAGGGAGCTTGCTGTTTCAGGTGGAATATTTGCAGCGTTGCAGGGAGCTTGCTGTTTCAGGTGGAATATTTGCAGCGTTGCAGGGAGCTTGCTGTTTCGGGAGGAATATTTGCAGCGTTGCAGGGAGCTTACTGTTTCAGGTGGAATATTTGCAGCGTTGCAGGCTGCCTGCTGTTTCAGGTGGAATATTTGGAGTGTTGCAGGGTGCTTGCAGTTTCAGGTGGAATATTTGCAGTGTTGCAAGGTGCTGCTGTTTCAGGTGGAATATTTGAGGCGTTGCAGGGAGCTTGCTGTTTCAGGTGGAATATTTGCAGCGTTGCAGGGAGCTTGCTGTTTCGGGTGGAATATTTGCAGCGTTGCAGGGAGCTTGCTGTTTCAGGTGGAATATTTGCAGTGTTGCAGGGTGCTTGCAGTTTCAGGTGGAATATTTGCAGTGTTGCAAGGTGCTGCTGTTTCAGGTGGAATATTTGCAGCATTGCAGGGAGCTTGCTGTTTCAGGTGGAATATTTGCAGCGTTGCAGGGAGCTTGCTGTTTCGGGTGGAATATTTGCAGCGTTGCAGGGTGCCTGGTGTTTCAGGTGGAATATTTGCAGCGTTGCAGGGTGCCTGCTGTTTCGGGTGGAATATTTGCAGCGTTGCAGGGTGCTTGCTGTTTCGGGTGGAATATTTGCAGCGTTGCAGGGTGCATGCTATTTCGGGTGGAATATTTGCAGCGTTGCTGTTTCGGGTGGAATATTTGCAGCATTGCAGGGTGCTGCTGTTTCAGGTGGAATATTTGCAGTGTTGCAAGGTGCTGCTGTTTCAGGTGGAATATTTGCAGCGTTGCAGGGAGCTTGCTGTTTCGGGTGGAATATTTGCAGCGTTGCAGGGAGCTTGCTGTTTCAGGTGGAATATTTGCAGCGTTGCAGGGAGCCTGCTGTTTCAGGTGGAATATTTGCAGCGTTGCGGGGTGCTTGCTGTTTCAGGTGGAATATTTGCAGCGTTGCAGGGAGCCTGCTGTTTCAGGTGGAATATTTGCAGCGTTGCAGGGTGCTTGCTGTTTCGGGTGGAATATTTGCAGCGTTGCAGGGTGCTTGCTGTTTCAGGTGGAATATTTGCAGCGTTGCAGGGAGCTTGCTGTTTCGGGTGGAATATTTGCAGCGTTGCAGGGAGCTTGCTGTTTCGGGTGGAATATTTGCAGCGTTGCAGGGTGCCTGCTGTTTCAGGTGGAATATTTGCAGCGTTGCAGGGTGCTTGCTGTTTCAGGTGGAATATTTGCAGCGTTGCACGGTGCCTGCTGTTTCAGGTGGAATATTTGCAGCGTTGCAGGGAGATTGCTGTTTCGGGTGGAATATTTGCAGCGTTGCAGGGTGCTTGCTGTTTCGGGTGGAATATTTGCAGCGTTGCAGGGAGCTTGCTGTTTCAGGTGGAATATTTGCAGCGTTGCAGGGTGCTTGCTGTTCCAGGTGGAATATTTGCAGCGTTGCAGGGTGCTTGCTGTTTCAGGTGGAATATTTGCAGCGTTGCAGGGAGCTTGCTGTTTCGGGTGGAATATTTGCAGCGTTGCAGGGAGCTTGCTGTTTCAGGTGGAATATTTGCAGCGTTGCAGGGTGCTTGCTGTTTCAGGTGGAATATTTGCAGCGTTGCAGGGTGCCTGCTGTTTCAGGTGGAATATTTGCAGCATTGCAGGGTGCTGCTGTTTCAGGTGGAATATTTGCAGTGTTGCAGGGTGCCTGCTGTTTCAGGTGGAATATTTGCAGCGTTGCAGGGTGCTTGCTGTTTCGGGTGGAATATTTGCAGCGTTGCAGGGTGCCTGCTGTTTCAGGTGGAATATTTGCAGCGTTGCAGGGTGCTTGCTGTTTCAGGTGGAATATTTGCAGCGTTGCAGGGAGCTTGCTGTTTCAGGTGGAATATTTGCAGCGTTGCAGGCGGCCTGCTGTTTCAGGTGGAATATTTGCAGCGTTGCAGGGTGCTTGCTGTTTCAGGTGGAATATTTGCAGCGTTGCAGGCTGCCTGCTGTTTCAGGTGGAATATTTGCAGCGGTGCAGGGTGCCTGCTGTTTCAGGTGGAATATTTGCAGCGTTGCAGGGTGCTTGCTGTTTCAGGTGGAATATTTGCAGCGTTGCAGGGTGCCTGCTGTTTCAGGTGGAATATTTGCAGTGTTGCAAGGTGCTGCTGTTTCAGGTGGAATATTTGCAGCGTTGCAGGGAGCTTGCTGTTTCAGGTGGAATATTTGCAGTGTTGCAAGGTGCTGCTGTTTCAGGTGGAATATTTGCAGCGTTGCAGGGAGCTTGCTGTTTCAGGTGGAAGATCTGCAGCGTTGCAGGGCGCTTGCTGTTTCAGGTGGAATATTTGCAGCGTTGCAGGGAGCTTGCTGTTTCGGGTGGAATATTTGCAGCGTTGCAGGGAGCTTGCTGTTTCAGGTGGAATATTTGCAGCGTTGCAGGGTGCTGCTGTTTCAGGTGGAATATTTGCAGCGTTGCAGGGTGCCTGCTGTTTCAGGTGGAATATTTGCAGCATTGCAGGGTGCCTGCTGTTTCAGGTGGAATATTTGCAGCGTTGCAGGGAGCTTGCTGTTTCGGGTGGAATATTTGCAGCGTTGCAGGGTGCCTGCTGTTTCGGGTGGAATATTTGCAGCGTTGCAGGGTGCCTGCTGTTTCAGGTGGAATATTTGCAGCGTTGCAGGGTGCTTGCTGTTTCAGGTGGAATATTTGCAGCATTGCAGGGTGCCTGCTGTTTCAGGTGGAATATTTGCAGCGTTGCAGGGTGCTTGCTGTTTCGGGTGGAATATTTGCAGCATTGCAGGGAGCTTGCTGTTTCGGGTGGAATATTTGCAGCGTTGCAGGGAGCTTGCTGTTTCAGGTGGAATATTTGCAGCGTTGCAGGGTGCTTGCTGTTTCAGGTGGAATATTTGCAGCGTTGCAGGGTGCTTGCTGTTTCAGGTGGAATATTTGCAGCGTTGCAGGGAGCTTGCTGTTTCAGGTGGAATATTTGCAGCATTGCAGGGAGCCTGCTGTTTCAGGTGGAATATTTGCAGCGTTGCAGGGTGCATGCTATTTCGGGTGGAATATTTGCAGCGTTGCTGTTTCGGGTGGAATATTTGCAGCATTGCAGGGAGCTTGCTGTTTCAGGTGGAATATTTGCAGCATTGCAGGGAGCTTGCTGTTTCGGGTGGAATATTTGCAGCGTTGCAGGGAGCCTGCTGTTTCAAGTGGAATATTTGCAGTGTTGCAAGGTGCTGCTGTTTCAGGTGGAATATTTGCAGCGTTGCAGGGAGCTTGCTGTTTCAGGTGGAATATTTGCAGCGTTGCAGGGAGCTTGCTGTTTCGGGTGGAATATTTGCAGCGTTGCAGGGAGTTTGCTGTTTCAGGTGGAATATTTGTAGTGTTGCAGGGAGCTTGCTGTTTCAGGTGGAATATTTGCAGCGTTGCAGGGAGCTTGGTGTTTCGGGTGGAATATTTGCAGCGTTGCAGGGAGCTTACTGTTTCAGGTGGAATATTTGCAGCGTTGCAGGCTGCCTGCTGTTTCAGGTGGAATATTTGCAGTGTTGCAGGGTGCTTGCAGTTTCAGGTGGAATACTTGCAGTGTTGCAAGGTGCTGCTGTTTCAGGTGGAATATTTGCAGCGTTGCAGGGAGCTTGCTGTTTCAGGTGGAATATTTGCAGTGTTGCAGGGAGCTTGCTGTTTCGGGTGGAATATTTGCAGCGTTGCATGGAGCTTGCTGTTTCAGGTGGAATATTTGCAGCGTTGCAGGCTGCCTGCTGTTTCAGGTGGAATATTTGCAGTGTTGCAGGGTGCTTGCAGTTTCAGGTGGAATATTTGCAGTGTTGCAAGGTGCTGCTGTTTCGGGTGGAATATTTGCAGCGTTGCAGGGTGCCTGCTGTTTCAGGTGGAATATTTGCAGCGTTGCAGGGTGCCTGCTGTTTCGGGTGGAATATTTGCAGCGTTGCAGGGAGCTTGCTGTTTCGGGTGGAATATTTGTAGCGTTGCAGGGTGCTTGCTGTTTCGGGTGGAATATTTGCAGCGTTGCAGGGTGCATGCTATTTCGGGTGGAATATTTGCAGCGTTGCTGTTTCGGGTGGAATATTTGCAGCATTGCAGGGTGCTGCTGTTTCAGGTGGAATATTTGCAGTGTTGCAAGGTGCTGCTGTTTCAGGTGGAATATTTGCAGTGTTGCAAGGTGCTGCTGTTTCAGGTGGAATATTTGCAGCGTTGCAGGGAGCTTGCTGTTTCGGGTGGAATATTTGCAGCGTTGCAGGGAGCTTGCTGTTTCGGGTGGAATATTTGCAGCGTTGCAGGGAGCTTGCTGTTTCGGGTGGAATATTTGCAGCGTTGCAGGGAGCTTGCTGTTTCCGGTGGAATATTTGCAGCGTTGCAGGGAGCTTGCTGTTTCAGGTGGAATATTTGCAGCGTTGCAGGGAGCTTGCTGTTTCAGGTGGAATATTTGCAGCGTTGCAGGGTGCTGCTGTTTCAGGTGGAATATTTGCAGCGTTGCAGGGTGCTTGCTGTTTCAGGTGGAATATTTGCAGTGTTGCAAGGTGCTGCTGTTTCAGGTGGAATATTTGCAGTGTTGCAGGGTGCTTGCAGTTTCAGGTGGAATATTTGCAGTGTTGCAAGGTGCTGCTGTTTCAGGTGGAATATCTGCAGCGTTGCAGGGAGCTTGCTGTTTCGGGTGGAATATTTGCAGCGTTGCAGGGTGCTTGCTGTTTCGGGTGGAATATTTGCAGCGTTGCAGGGAGCTTGCTGTTTCAGGTGGAATATTTGCAGCGTTGCAGGGAGCTTGCTGTTTCGGGTGGAATATTTGCAGCGTTGCAGGGAGCTTGCTGTTTCGGGTGGAATATTTGCAGCGTTGCAGGGTGCTTGCTGTTTCGGGTGGAATATTTGCAGCGTTGCAGGGTGCTTGCTGTTTCAGGTGGAATATTTGCAGCGTTGCAGGGTGCTTGCTGTTTCGGGTGGAATATTTCCAGCGTTGCAGGGAGCTTGCTGTTTCGGGTGGAATATTTGCAGCGTTGCAGGGAGCTTGCTGTTTCAGGTGGAATATTTGCAGCGTTGCAGGGTACCTGCTGTTTCAGGTGGAATATTTGCAGCGTTGCAGGGTGCTTGCTGTTTCAGGTGGAATATTTGCAGCGTTGCACGGTGCCTGCTGTTTCAGGTGGAATATTTGCAGCGTTGCAGGGAGCTTGCTGTTTCAGGTGGAATATTTGCAGCGTTGCAGGGTGCTGCTGTTTCAGGTGGAATATTTGCAGCGTTGCAGGGTGCTTGCTGTTTCAGGTGGAATATTTGCAGTGTTGCAAGGTGCTGCTGTTTCAGGTGGAATATTTGCAGTGTTGCAGGGTGCTTGCAGTTTCAGGTGGAATATTTGCAGTGTTGCAAGGTGCTGCTGTTTCAGGTGGAATATCTGCAGCGTTGCAGGGAGCTTGCTGTTTCGGGTGGAATATTTGCAGCGTTGCAGGGTGCTTCCTGTTTCGGGTGGAATATTTGCAGCGTTGCAGGGAGCTTGCTGTTTCAGGTGGAATATTTGCAGCGTTGCTGGGAGCTTGCTGTTTCAGGTGGAATATTTGCAGCGTTGCAGGGAGCTTGCTGTTTCGGGTGGAATATTTGCAGCGTTGCAGGGTGCTTGCTGTTTCGGGTGGAATATTTGCAGCGTTGCAGGGAGCTTGCTGTTTCAGGTGGAATATTTGCAGCATTGCAGGGTGCTTGCTGTTTCAGGTGGAATATTTGCAGCATTGCAGGGTGCTTGCTGTTTCAGGTGGAATATTTGCAGCGTTGCAGGGAGCTTGCTGTTTCGGGTGGAATATTTGCAGCGTTGCAGGGAGCTTGCTGTTTCAGGTGGAATATTTGCAGCGTTGCAGGGTACCTGCTGTTTCAGGTGGAATATTTGCAGCGTTGCAGGGTGCTTGCTGTTTCAGGTGGAATATTTGCAGCGTTGCACGGTGGCCTGCTGTTTCAGGTGGAATATTTGCAGCGTTGCAGGGAGCTTGCTGTTTCGGGTGGAATATTTGCAGCGTTGCAGGGAGCTTGCTGTTTCAGGTGGAATATTTGCAGCGTTGCAGGGTGCTTGCTGTTTCGGGTGGAATATTTGCAGCGTTGCAGGGAGCTTGCTGTTTCAGGTGGAATATTTGCAGCGTTGCAGGGTGCTTGCTGTTTCAGGTGGAATATTTGCAGCGTTGCAGGGTGCCTTGCTGTTTCAGGTGGAATATTTGCAGCGTTGCAGGGTGCTGCTGTTTCAGGTGGAATATTTGCAGTGTTGCAGGGTGCCTGCTGTTTCAGGTGGAATATTTGCAGCGTTGCAGGGTGCCTGCTGTTTCAGGTGGAATATTTGCAGCGTTGCAGGGTGCTTGCTGTTTCAGGTTGAATATTTGCAGCGTTGCAGGGAGCTTGCTGTTTCAGGGTGGAATATTTGCAGTGGTGCAGGCTGCCTGCTGTTTCAGGTGGAATATTTGCAGCGTTGCAGGGTGCCTGCTGTTTCAGGTGGAATATTTGCAGCGTTGCAGGGTGCTTGCTGTTTCAGGTGGAATATTTGCAGCGTTGCAGGGCTGCCTGCTGTTTCAGGTGGAATATTTGCAGCGTTGCAGGGTGCCTGCTGTTTCAGGTGGAATATTTGCAGCGTTGCAGAGTGCTTGCTGTTTCAGGTGGAATATTTGCAGCGTTGCAGGGTGCCTGCTGTTTCAGGTGGAATATTTGCAGTGTTTGCAGGGTGCTGCTGTTTCAGGTGGAATATTTGCAGCGTTGCAGGGAGCTTGCTGTTTCAGGGTGGAATATTTGCAGCGTTGCAGGGAGCTTGCTGTTTCAGGGTGGAATATTTTCAGCGTTGCAGGTGCCTGCTGTTTCAGGGTGGAATATTTGCAGCGTTGCAGGGTGCTTGCTGTTTCAGGTGGAATATTTGCAGCGTTGCAGGGTAGCTTGCTGTTTCAGGTGGAATATTTGCAGCGTTGCAGGGTGCTTGCTGTTTCAGGTGGAATATTTGCAGCGTTGCAGGGAGCTTGCTGTTTCAGGTGGAATATTTGCAGCGTTGCAGGGTGCTTGCTGTTTCAGGGTGGAATATTTGCAGCGTTGCAGGGAGCTTGCTGTTTCGGGTGG
>NW_021820805.1:0-18779 GCF_901001135.1 Rhinatrema bivittatum | reverse complement strand
GGCTCCCCAGGCCTTCCAGTGAAGAACATGCCCTACAGCCCCCGTCAGGGCACGTTTATTTCAGTCTTAGGATCAACAGCACATGGCCCCCATTTATTGTGACAGTGACTCGTAATTGCTTTCAGATTTAAAAAAATTAATATTTTGATTAGCATTTCAAATAGTTTCCCCTAACTAATCCCACTTTTTTTTTTTTTGTGGAATTTTTGTAATGCTTCATTTCGTATTTTTGTCCCTATTGCATCCCTAAAGTCAATTAACTTGCAAATATAATTACCAGACAAATGCAGCAGGCTGAAGCTATTATACATAACATATTTGCATATTTGCCTGGTTCTTTGTAGAATGATAATGCCCTGGGTGGTTTTGACTGTCTATGTAAACTGCAGCATCCTGAAACATTAATTTCAAGTTTGTCATTTTTAGACAATACTCAGTGTGGGCCTGCATGTGGGGACTACAATGCTGATTTGATCTCATGCTTTGCTTCTTACACTAGGAGGTTGATTTAATACATCTTCCCCACTTACCTTTCTTCTAAATTTTAGATATATTATTTAGATATTGCACAAACCTTTCGACATATATCAGCCACAATGGCTTCCCAGCGTAGCTCCAGGATATACAAGAGTACATTTCCAATGCATACAAGCCATGCAAGTACATTTTTAAAAAAAATGTATTTATTTCTTAATTTTCCCAATACAACTCCAAGAAAATCTTGAGAAGAAACGTACAGAGTTGTAATAGGAAGGAACCCATTCCCCCCAAAATATAAGTAAAATGATTCCAAATTGCAACAATTTTTTAGTCCACCAAACAGAGAGCGAGATCAATTCCAGAATCCTAGGATAAACAAACACAAAGGAAAATTGTAAGGAGCGAGTTAAATGCAAGGGAGAGAATATGGAAGGATTCTAATCCTGCATGTACTTTTAAGACCGCACATACCAACCTGATATTCAAACCCAGCGTGCCCAGATGGGTATAAAAAGTACACATGCATGTTAAGCCCTATTAAACGGAGACTTAAAAGTACTAGCAGTGCGCTGCTAATTGCCTGCTTATGTGTTTCAAACTCAAATACGCCTCATTATGCACGCACACAGATTTTACAAGCTCCGAGAAGCCTTCTGCAAACACCATGTGAGCAAAAGCAGTCAGGTGGGCTGAAAGTCCACTTCTGCGGACTCCGCCCGCCCACCCAGATCACTCCTAACCTCACGCGCGCGGATCCTGACCGCACCTTTGGAAAACCGACCCTGGCGCGGGCAACCTCAGTCCGCCAAGCTCTTACCTATGTTGTGAACTGTTTTGAGGAAGCCTGAATGAGAATTCTTTAATGTCGCCATGCAAAAAAGTCCTGTTTATTCAAACAAGCCTTTAAAAAAACAAAACAAAACAAAAAAAAACCAATTAATGTCATAGAGGCAGAGGGAGCAAGGTGATTTATTTAAGGCCTGTTCTCCTGGATTTCTCCTGAATCACAGTCTAGTGCTCTAACCACAAAGATTGCTCCTTCCCATTATGCTGAAGACAGTTGGGATAATGGGACATGCACATTTCGAAGAAGAAGAAACATGTCGGTGTTTCTGATAGGGATAAACGAAAGAGCTACACCACTTGCCGGGCACAGTCCATGTTCATCTCTTTGGTTCGCTATTACAGCCGTGACAGGCGCTGCCATACTCTCCTGCAATGAAAACCTTGAGGCGGCAGGTGGTTTCCCCCTAGATATATTTGCTTTATTACCCGGCCTTGCACCTATGTGCTCATGACACTTAGGGAAAAAAAAAAAAAAAAAGCCTATGACAACTGAGCTGCTGACTGGGTTTGCAGCAGCCAAGCCCTTTGCATTTGCTGTGCTTGTTCTCAGTACATTAGGCTGGTGCTAATGCATGATGTTTAACAATTCTAGAGGGTTAGAGAGAGACAGAGCAGGGAAGGCTGATTTTCATGCACTTTGATAGTTGTTATGAGATCTGCTGCGTTATCCGCCTGCTCCATTCACTGTGGCTGTGAATGTATTTCTGGGATGTAGTGCTCGGGATAACACTTGCAAGAGCTCACAGAGCAGGTCAACCCGTCTTTCCAAGACAAACCTGCCAATCTGGTGTAAGTTTCTTTCTTACTATCCCCTCCTCTCCAGCCCCCTTTTCTTTATGATCACTTTTCCTACGAGGTGATTAATCCAAGGAGAGACAGATGTACCTGGCAGTATTGCAGCATGCATGTATGTATATATGATGGAAGCCATTACTTTTTTTTCACCCCCTGTCATAGGCTGGAGACCATTGTCTCACATCTATTTTGAGTTTACGTGACAAGCAAGATTCAGCATTAACAATATTGTTTAATTTAGATTTTCTTCTTTTTTTTTTTTTAAGTTTAAGAGCATTTCGTGTTTGTGCTAAGCGCCAGATTGACAGCACTGGGATGAAAAAGTGCACCATGGGCAGTGCAAGCCTCCTAAACTACCGTTAATGTGCCTCCACCGTTCTTCTAGGAGGACAGAAGATCATTTCATCTCCAGGCATGTGCGGTCTGATTTGAGGCTGGCAGTGTTAGCCAGTACCAAAGCATGATGGCTGGTTTTTGGTTTTTTTTTTTTACAGATCCTGCTGGGGACTAGATTGAGGCTTAACTGCTTGTTTCATACAGGACACCTAAAAGGTTACACTGCTGACCTGAGCCAAAATTTAAACGGGAAACCTAGAACCGAAAGACTCTGTAATCTCCTAAACCATTCAGTCCCCTCCTCACAAAATAATTGTTGTAAAGGTCAATTGGATGACGTTTGGGATACTCATAAACATAGCCAATTCAAGGGATTAATCCAACAACTGAAGCAGGACTCGGGTTAAAGGGTCACCATTAAGTCCATGCTAGCAAAAATATTAATATTAACAGCTGGTAGGGTCACTCATCGTACTTCCTAGTTTCCCCTGCAGTCTTCTTCCAACAGATATAAAAAGAAAATAGAGTTTTGTAATTGGCAGTGGTACACCGAAATAGCATTATTTATATTTATTTTTCAGCCTAGAAACATCCCCTTGACAGGACTCTGGGATGTGTGCACACTCCCAAGAGTACCACTGACCTATCACAAATCCAATTTACTGTATTACCTTAAAAAAAAGAAATGCTTTTTCCAGACAATCATAATGCCCCATGGTATTTCTGTGTCAGAAGACACCATGCCAAACTGCTTATCATGACCATTGAGGGGAAACTGGAAGAAAAACTAGTAAAAGAATTGTCAGTGATAAATCTACCAACCACGATGAAGTTACAGCTAGGTTTCGGGTTTTTTTTGTTTTCAGCGTAAAAGATATACGAGCCTCACGCAAGCTGTGAGGAGGAGAAGAATTTTCAAAGGGATTGAACCAGATAATCGAGGGGGGCCAATATCCAGAAGATCTGGGTACCTACGGAGCTGGACATCAAGATCTGCATAAATGCAAATTCTACTGCCCCATTTTAAATATGCACCCAAATAACCTAAATTTAGGCACTTAAAAAGTGGGTGGGGAAACTAAGGAATTTAGCCCCAGTTTCCAGTGCTAGCCACCCACAGTTAGGGGGAAGGACTCTAAAAGCTAGATTTAGCATTCCCAGTTTAGGGCCTACATTTTCACTCTAAAACTACGGCCAATCTTTTGGCAAACTTTTGATTGCTAAAACTGAGGCTCCTGGGTCAGGTGCTAAGCTTCTTCTGAAATTTGTACTTACCTGGCAAGAGTCCATGGAGTAAAAACTGTTTGCACTTGTTAAAAGCATGCCAGTCCAAAAAAAAGGCATATGTTTAGGTTGGGGAGGAAAATAGTGTGCAGAGACTGGATGTTTAAAAGTATGTACACTGTGTTTTTATCCCCAACTGGCTGCCCAGAGAGGGAACCGATGCAAATGTATGTGGATGCCTTGCATGCATTCACACCTTGTAGACAATTTGAAAATTAGCTATAAAGTCTGTCCACGTACACACTTTTCTTGGGCTGTTGAAAACTTGTCCCTCTGAGGCTGGTTCACTAAAACACACTGCTGAGTGAACTCCCCATGAATCCGCTTTATTAGCCAATAGGATCCATTTAGAAATAACAAGAACATTAACACAGCAGCAGGCTTAAGTGAATCAGCTTCCAAATGTGCCAATAATGAAGATGTTTAAGTGTCCAACATTTGCTCTGAATCTTTCTCCACTTGCTCTCTGTTATTCACTAGATTATTTGTTATATATTAGTTCTATGACTGCGTACGATGCTTCCCGTTTGAGATGGTACAAGAGATGGTACAATTTCGAGAGCCAGTTACCCAGGTAGACTGACTTTTGCTTAAAGTATGCTGGGATTCCACAGTCCTTGCAGAAGGGTCAGTCAGGAGTTGGAGGCAGGAACCAAAAAGAGAGGAGTATATCTGACAGCCCTGCGATCAGTTCTTTTCCTGAGCAGTTAATTATCAAGAGGGAGAGACAGCAGTCTGCTGTTGTGATCGGCAGTCCGTGGGCTCCCCCACAGACTGCTGTTCTTACCTCCAGCCCTGGCCCAGCCACCAACTCCACAACGTCCCGCTGCTTCCTGCAGGATGGCTCGCAGATCTCTAATGCAGCAGGAGCCGCTAAGGTGTCTTGTGGAAGATGCCACTACTCTTGCACTTGTGACTTAAGCGTGCACATGCACGACACAGGATAACTTAAAGGGCCTGTGATAGGAAAGCCCCACAGCACCCCTGAATGACGTCAGAAATGCTGGCCTTAAAAGGCCCTTACCTCTCCTGCCTCAACACCTTGGTAATAGGTCGACTACCATGGGTAGAGCAAGTTGCCTCAGTGTGTTCCTAGTCTTTGTTCCTGTGTTCCTGATCTTCGTTTCTGTGTTACTGGTCCTTGTACTGGCAGTCTTTGGTCTTTGTTCATGAGTTCTTCATCTTCAACCTGTAGGCAGTCTTCAGTTACTTGTTTTCATCTTGTGGACAAGTTGTCTGTGCTTCAGTGTCTTCTGCTGCCCACCTGTCCTGCTCCTCGCCTCCCTGCCTGCCTAAACATCCCATTTTCCCTCAGACAAATCCCTGGTTCTGACTTCAGCTTGACAAGGGACTACGATTTAACTGCACCTGCCACTGACCACTGCCTGATCCTTGGCCATGATTGAACTCCTCCAACGGAAGAGACTAACAGTCTTACCTTGGAACAGAGATTGAAGGGAAGACAAGGTGTCAGCGACCAGAATTGGACAGGCGACCAAGACAAGCAGCAAACAGTTCCATTCAGAATCAGACAGAGTGTCGGGCAGGCAGCGAACAATTCAAGTCCAGAATCAAGCAGAAGGTCGGAGCAATGAAGGGAAGCCCAAGGACAGAACTCACACACAAGAGGAACTCTCAAGGCAGGACCAGGAAGGGGGTGGGGGTGGGGGAACACAAAGAGCAGGGCAATTAGCACAATCCAGGAGAAGCAGCAAAATACCAACTCACCAAGCCTGTTGAGGCGAAGAGCTGCAGGGAACTGCGGCTTAAATGCTGACCTCTTCTGACGTCTTCATAAGAACATAAGAAATTGCCATGCTGGGTCAGACCAAGGGTCCATCAAGCCCAGCATCCTGTTTCCAACAGAGGCCAAACCAGGCCACAAGAACCTGGCAATTACCCAAACACTAAGAAGATCCCATGCTACTGATGCAATTAATAGCAGTGGCTATTCCCTAAGTAAACTAGCCGGTCCCATATTATGGAACTCAATGCCCCTTGACCTTAGACTCCAGAGCAATCACAAACTTTTCAAAACACAGCTCAAAACCTGGCTTTACATACAAGCCTTCAAGAAAGAAAACTGATGCAGGCTATTTGAAGTAAAAGATAAAGCACCGAATGCCTAATTTATTAAATCCTTACTGAATTAGTTCAACACTTTTTTAACTGTAGGCAACCTTCAGGTCATATTGCTATGATACACTTAATCCCCCTAATAAACCCTTATTGTTACCGAACACTATTGGCACCACCTATGTAATGTACGACCCATATCTTTTACTGGTGCCCTATTGTAAACCGTGATGGTGAATAACTTAATGACGGTATAGAAAAACTCTTAAATAAATAAAATAAAATAAACTTGATTAATAGCCGTTAATGGACTTCTCCTCCAAGAACTTATCCAAACCTTTTTTGAATCCAGCTACACTAACTGCACTAACCACATCCTCTGGCAACAAATTCCAGAGCTTTATTGTGCTTTGAGTGAAAAGAATTTTCCGATTCTTAAATGTGAACTGCTAACTTCATGGAATGCCCCCTAGTCCTTCTCTTATTCGAAAGTGTAAATAACCGATTCACATCTACCCGTTCTAGACCTCTCATGATTTTAAACACCTCTATCATATCCCCCCTCAGCCGTCTCTTCTCCAAGCTGAACAGCCCTAACCTCTTCAGCCTTTCCTCATAGGGGAGTTGTTCCATTCCCCTTATCATTTTGGTAGCCCTTCTCTGTACCTTCTCCATCGCAATTATATCTTTTTTGAGATGCAGCGACCAGAATTGTACACAGTATTCAAGATGCGGTCTCACCATGGAGCGATAAAGAGGCATTATGACATTTTCCGTTTTATTCACCATTTTTCTAATAATTCCCAACATTCTGTTTGCTTTTTTGACTGCCGCAGCACACTGAACCAATGATTTCAATGTGTTATCCACTATGACACCTAGATCTCTCTTTGGGTTGTAGCACCTAATATGGAACCCAACATTGTGTAATTATAGCATGGGTTATTTTTCCCTATATGCATCACCTTGCACTTATCCACATTAAATTTCATCTGCCATTTGGATGCCCAATTTTCCAGTCTCACAAGGTTTTCCTGCAATTTATCACAATCTGCTTGTGATTTAACTACTCTGAACAATTTTGTGTCATCTGCAAATTTGATTATCTCATTCGTCGTATTTCTTTCCAGATCATTATAAATATATTGAAAAGTAAGGGTCCCAATACAGATCCCTGAGGCACTCCACTGTCCACTCCCTTCCACTGAGAAATTGCCCATTTAATCCTACTCTCTGTTTCCTGTCTTTTAGCCAGTTTGCAATCCACGAAAGGACATCGCCACCTATCCCATGACTTTTTACTTTTCACAGAAGCCTCTCATGAGGAACTTTGTCAAACGCCTTCTGAAAATCCAAGTATACTATATCTACCGGTTCACCGTTATCCACATGTTTATTAACCCCTTCAAAAAAGTGAAGCAGATTTGTGAGGCAAGACTTGCCCCTGGTAAAGCCATGCTGACTTTTGTTCCATTAAACCATGTTTTATCCTATTTTCTTCAGATGGATCCTTCTTCCAATTTTTGAAGGATGTTTTTTTTTTGGCTAAAATAGCCCTCTTTCACCTCATCTTTTAGCCATAATGGTAATCGTTTTGCCTTCCTTCCACCTTTCTTAATGTGTGGAATACATATGGACTGGGCCTCTAGGATTGTATTTTAAACAATGTCCAAGCCTGTTGAACACTTTTAACCTTTGTAGCTGCACCTTTCAGTTTTTTCTATGTTCCTCATTTTATCAAAGTTTCCCTTTTGAAAGTTTAGTGTTAGAGCTGCAGATTTACTTATTGTCCCCTTCCAGTTATTAGTTTAAATTTGATCATGTTATGATCACTGTTGCCAAAGTGGCCCCACCAACCATTACCTCTCTCACCAAATCCTGCGTTCCACTAAGAATTAAATCTAAGATAGCTCCCTCTCTTGTTGGTTCCTGAACCAATTGCTCCATGAAGCAATTATTTATTACATCCAGGAACTTTATGTCTTTAGCAAATCCTGATGTTACATTTAGTCAATATTGGGGTAATTAGAAATCTCCCATTATTATTGCACTGCCAAATTGGTTAGCTTCCCTGATTTCACTTAGCATTTCATAATGTTCTGACCATTTTGTCCAGGTGGACGAGAGTATACTCCTATCACTATACTCTTACCCACACACATGGGATTTCTACCATATAGATTCCCTACGGAGCATTAGTCTCTTGTATAATCTTTATCCTGTTGGACTCTATACCCTCCCCGGATATAAAGTGCCACACCCCCACCAAGTTGATCCTCCCTATCATTGCGATATAATTGTACCCTGATATAGCACTGTCCCATTGGTTATCCTCCTTCCACCAAGTTCTCTGTGATGCCAATTATGTCAATCACATCATTTGCTGCTATACCCTCTAACTCTCCCATCTTACTTCTTAGACTTCTGGCATTGGCATACAGATTATTTCAAAGTGTGATTTTTTTTGTATTAACACCTGCTTTTCAATTGTTAGGGATAATTCGGAAATCATTAGCGTTGGTGATTTTTTACATATAGGCATATGGACTATGTTTGCTTTTAATGGTAACCTCTCTGGTTGGATGGCCCTAACTCTGTTTCATTAGTATCCTTCAAGGATACATTTCTCTGAACCATGCACTGCTGAGTGACTGTCGGCTTTCCCCGTTGTTCTAGTTTAAAAGCTGCTCTATCTCCTTTTTGAAAGTTAGAGCCAACAGCTTGGTTCCACTCTAGTTAAGGTGGAGCCCTCCTTTCGGAAAAGTCTCCCCTTTCCCCAAACGTTTCCATGGGGACATCTGGTGGGCATGTTTCAGCATGGCGGGAAGGAGGGCCAAAATGGAAGCACACCTCACGTCACACTCTCTCAGAGGAGCTTCTGCTGCTGCTGCCCGATGGGCGACTATCGTGGCACCAAGGGAACCTCGAGGACAGGCAAGGATTGCGTCGTTCCTAACAGTACCTCTGCTGCAATGTCCCTTCCCCTGCCTCCTAGGCCTGTGCTTAAATGGAAAGCATTTGATAAAATTCATGAATAAGTTGAGGAGCTTGAATATTACTGGTGGGCTCCCAAGAGTTTTCCTCTTGGCCATAACCTTTCCATGAGAGCAGGTATTGTAGTTCTTTTCTTCCTTTCCTAATATCCAAGATCTCATCTACTTCATACTGAGTGTCATCTGCAAATATTGTAGATGAATGTTGTCTTGGCTTCCTAGTTGGCCAAGACAGAATTGCAGGCTTAAGAAGAGATATGTGAATTGAAGAGTGAAGGTAGTCCGAGTTTATATGTGACATTTCCTATTTGTCTCTCAACTGGAAAAGGTCCCACAAACCGAGGAGCGAATTTTAATGAGGACTTCGTTATCTGAGATGGTGGTACTAACCTACCAATTCTCCTGGATAGAACTGTGGTGCTGGGTTGTTACTTCCTGTCTGCCTGTTTTTTAGTGCAAGCTGTGGCCTGTTCCAGAAGCTGATGAGTATTTTGTCATGTCGACTACATTCTTGGGTAGCAAGACTGACAGCTAGGCATGTTGATATTGTATCAACAGGCAATGGTACTTGAGGATGTCGTCCGAAGACTAGATTTATTTATTTATTTATTTATTTTATTTAGAGTTTTATATACCGACCTTCTCGATATACATAATCGAATCAGGTCGGTTTCCATAAAACAAAACTTTTCGCAAGGTAAGGCGTTACATTAAACAATAAAACAGAGTATTGAACTAAGGCGTACAGCATAACATAACAATAAACTGCGAATAGAACAATAAAACGTAAATCAATAAATATAAATCTTATATATAGATATATACATAAATATATATCTATAAATAAATATATAAAATAAAAATGCTTATACATTTGTCAAATATCATGAGTAAGAGGGATTAAACTGCAATTATTGGTGGATGAAAATGAGCTGGTAAAGGTAAAACAGGTGACAGTGGGCATTTAAAAATGGCATAACTATGAGACGAGCACCGAGCTGAAGCTGAAGCAACAAGAAGGGTCTTTCATAATAAGAGAAACTGTCCCAGGTAGTAGATAAAAGGGTGATGTCCCTGTGGCTTGATTAACATGATTATTATGACACATCTCGGCTCGTAAAAGTAAGGAGGACCATCATCCTGAAATTTGGTTCACATAACATCGTTGAAAGGTTTTAAGTGGTTGGATTAGTTTCGCTCCACTAATCCATTAGATTGATGATGATAAACTGAGGAGAAATCAAGTTGAATTCTGAATTTTTTTACAAAGAACCTTCCAATAATGTGCAGTAACTTATCTATCAGCTAAGATGTGGTGAGGAGAGTCCATGTAGTCGAAAAACATGCTGAGGCAAACAATCACACCAACTCTGATGCAGATGGTAGTCCAGGGAGAGGCATCAAAGTGGGCCATTCTTGAAAAGCGATCAACTACCCAAATCATATTATTTCCTTCAGAAGAGGGCAAGATCGTGATGAAGTGAGTAGCGATGTGGGGTCCAGGGTTTTTTCAGGGGCCACCAATAGTGTCGGGCGAGAAGTTCGTTAGCTCATCGGAGTCCTAAATGACCTGCAAGATGAAAGTCATGGGCCAATCAGAGGACTTGTTCTCGCAAATGTTTAGGAACTACCGTCCCTCCTCACCGCAATTGTAAAAGTAGAGGTAATCATGATTCAGGCTTGGTCTATAATGTGACAAGTAACTCAGGGGTTTCATCAGGATAAAAAACTTTTGGATAGAGCATCTGCCCATTGATTCTTTTCTGCTGGGCGAAAGCGCAAGTTAAAGTCAAAATGACTGAAGAAATAGATCCCATTGAGCTTGTCAGGGATTTAGCCATTGGCATGATAAAGATATGCCAAATTCTTATGGTTGGTATAAATCATGATGTATGTTTGGCTCCCTTCAGTAGATGATAGTCATTCTTCAAAGGCTAACTTAATGGCAAGAAGTTCCCAGTCACTTATGGAATAATTCTTCTTGGTAGAAGAATTGTTTTTAGAGAAATAGGCACAGGTAATTAAATTCCCAGCTGCATATGGTTGTAAAAGAAATGCTCTCTGACTCCTACAGAGGAAGCATCTACTTCGAAAATGAACGGTCTGGTAGGATCTGGATGTTGCAAATAGGGATGCTTGATGAATTCTTTCTTCAATTGTTGAAAAGGCTTGGACCGCCTCTGGGTCCATTGCATACATCTTCCCCTTTTCGGGTTAAGGCTGTGAGTGGAGCTGCCATGAGGAATAGCCATGGATGAACTGACTGTAATAATTAGAAAATCCCAGAAAATGTAATGCTTTGAGGTCCACTGGTTGAGGCCAGTCCAGGATTAACTTGTTTTTCTGGGTCCTATCCATAAACCAGTTTGGGAAATTATATATCCCAAAAAGGATAATCTTCTTGATTGAAAGGCCGCGTCATTTCCCTAACACATGCTTCTTTGGTCCATGATTGAACTCTGCTTGCCACTAACCCCTGCCTGCCTCTGACCTTTCCTGTACTCAGTCTGACCTGGACTCTGGCCTGCAAACTTACTGCCTCCACGGATCTTCACCTCAGCAACAGAGTCCTGCACCTAAATCCTGCTGCCCCCTGGCACCCAAGGGCTCAACCTAAAGGGAACAAAGGCTGGTTTTGGTGAAGCCCAGTTGGGCCTCTGCCGCAGCCAGCTCTGCCAGGTGATGGTAGGAATCTGCAGGGCTCCTCCCTGAAGGTTTGCCAACTTCACCTTGGTCCAAGGGTCCACACCCGCAACATCTGAGAAAATAGAGACAGATAAATGTTCTTGATTCATAGCCGAACTACTTTAAATCCCAACAGAGGACAGAGGAGCCAGGAGCTGGTAAACTGAGAGACTTCCTTTCCAGAGATATCCAGACCCAGGAGCAAATGTCTGTATCCACCCTCATAAGAAGACTGAGTTTAAGTTTGTGCAAGAATATTTTAATTGCTTCAGCCAAAGTCAAGCATAAACCCTTGCTGGCAGGTACTGGGAAAGAAAAACTGGTGGACCATGGTCTTTCTGTAAGAGACTGAAACCAGGCCCACTTTCTGTTTAGCTCCAAGTAAACCATTTGGGAATCTCCCCAGGAGAGAGAGAGAGAGAGAGACCTTCCACACACTGCAGGGCTCATCTGTTTGGTTTCCTCAATCCAGGCAGCTCCACCATCAAGGAAGGGACTTCTTCATTTTCTTGATTGGCTTTTCCACACAGTTTTTGTGTTTGGGACAGGGTTCACCCTTTACAAACTGCTGACATCGGGGGGTGGATCTGTTCCCCCACCTTTTGAGTCCTCCAGGGGTAAAGTCGGTTTTTGCAAGCTGTGTCCTTCACTGCTCTCCCCCCTCCCCCCATCCTTTCTCTATTAGCGTTCCTTATGGGTTTTTTTTACTGTCCATATGAGTCCGTCGGTTGCCCTGGCTAACAGGCCATACCCAGTGTTATGTTTGCATTGCTTGATATAAAAGAAGAAAACTGCAAGTTTATGTTACACTTCACTACTGTACTGTTCCCATTTAATGTTCCGGCTGGATTTACTGTCTACTTACACAATACCAGTGAAAGGGTTAATTGCTGTTTTATTCTGGCCTGATGAGTTTATCTGGTCTCTGGTGTTAGAAGTGAGAGGTGGTTCGGGAAGGGCACAGAATTGTGGTATCGAGGTGACCGGGACCCTGTCTCATCCCCCACTCAGGCTACGAACCCGAAGATAAATCATATTAGTGAATTATAATTTCTCACGTGGTCCTCCCCACCCCAAGCACTGGGGATAATTCATAGTTCGGATCAAGGGGGGGGACACATAAAATAGACAAATAGTATATAATGAAAGCAACAGGTCCAACATTATAAATGTTGCAAAGATCAAATAAAGCACAGCATAGATAGACTACAGTGGCAAAAATATGCAAGATAAGTATCTAACATAACACCCTGAGCTAACGCACTCAACACAAGGTTATCGAGTCTTTTAAACTGCAAAAACACTGGTTACAGGAAACAAACACCACTATGCAAATAGAGTTGATCTACCTTCCCCTTTTTTCTGCACTGTCCAGTAAATAAGAGAGTAACTTACTGGCAGATTAACCAGTCGAACAGTTTACAGAAGCTTAAACGAAGCTGAGTGAATTTATTAGCACTAAAAGGGTGTTTTGGATATGATGCGTCTCAGCTTCTTCGGCACTCCTACCCACGTTCTGGCTCATGCACACATACACGCTTGCCAGTCTGCTGGAGAGTTTAGCAGTCAGATCACTGAATGTTTTCTGCCCTCTCTGCTTCCCACGAATGTACCTGCTTGCACTCCTGCACTGAAAAAGAAGGTCCCCTGAGTCTAGCTGAATGGGTGGGGGGGTCATTTTCAAAAACTAAGTCAAGATCTGTGCCTGAAAAAAATAAAAAGTCTCATGTGTAGGTTGGCTGCATAGGCTGCAGTGGGTTTTCAGCACTCGAAAGTGCCTCCATAAGGACATAATGCTCCTAAATTTGGCTGCATAAAAAAAAAAAGAGACATTCCGGTGGACATGTCGGGGGCACTTATGGACTCGTTTTTAAAAATGATACATGCAAATATCATGTTATTTATATGCATAATCTTATGCCCTGTTTTGCAGTGATTAAAGTAACCCAGCTGTATTTTAGCTGAATAACCACAACCTGATATTCAAACTCAGTTCACTGTATATGCTTGAATGTTATTACTGCCAAAATGCATAGGAGCTGAGAGGATAGGGAGGAACCGTCATTGCTTTTTTTTTTTTTTACTTTTGCCCTTCCCCCTACCATCTCACCTATCTCTCCCAATTTCTCCTTTCTTATGCAGACCGGAACCTGCTCCCCATCCTGGCAACCACTGCTCAGCTCAGCCTCTTCCCATCCACCGTGGCTGCTGGCCCCTCCTCCCAGCCCCACCAGTGCTGCACTTCTGCTTCACGGCTGCCACTGCTCTCCCTCGCCCGGTGGCTGCTGTTCTTTCTGGCAACGGGGTGTGGTTTCTCTTTCTTGGCCCTGGTTCAGGCTGTCCCCGCTCGGTTGTAGGTGAAAAGTCGCCTAATCTGAGACACCCAAGTGACCTGGCGGCTGAGCCCCTGCTCATTGCGAATCTTGTGTTTGACAGCCGTGTTGTTTATAATTATGGAAGCCATAATCAAAATGTGTTTGGATTGGTGCCCCCACTGCCCTCCGTGCAGGTTCATGCATATGGCATTGTTCACAGCGCCGGCACTTTTACGCGCGCGCGCAAATAGGGCCTACTTTCCGGCTCCCATGCAGGTGAAAGTTCACCGGCACTTTTACAGCCGCATCGTGCCGATCTTCAGCAAGGTGTTTCCCGTAGAACATGAGCGTGCACTCCCACGGGGAGCCCGCAAACTCCTTTCCGAATTGCCCTTCCCGTGTGTGTAACTGTACAGTTAGGTGCTCTCCTGCATATTTACCCCCAATGCGGTTTTCTGCATCTAAGCCCATTTTTAGCATTTTGTACACCTCCATCTGGAGCTAGAATGAGGCTGGAGCTATACAGTAAAGGGGAAATTAGTCTTTGCAGGTGATGAGACCCGTAAACTCCCAAAGGCTTCCTGGCAATTTCCATGTCAACACAATATTGTGCTGGATTAGGGACCCTGGGGAAAATGCATGGGTGGAGATTAGAAATTGTTTTAAGAGTGAAATGATGTTGGCGCTCACTGAAAACAGAGTAGACAAGTAAGATTGTTCTCACTAGCCCCTGGAATCATCATTGACACTAAAAGTAGCACTTAAGGAAGTAGCATCTTCAAAATAAAAAATAAATACGGACTTAACCCGTTTGCTCGTCTGAAAGCTGCTTCATCTTAGAATTCAGCAGTAATTGTACAAAACTTAGTTACTAAAACTCTTGATACCTTTAGTACTGCAGGAGGAGACAGCCAGGGCCAACCTGCTGATTCCAGAACGATATAGTGTAATATAGCTTATAGTGCACCGGATACATGCTGATATGATTCTGATTGTTGCAATAGTTACATCAGTTGATGGGACATTTGATTACAATTGTGAAAGTTTGTTACCACTGATTCTCAAACACTACCCACTATGCCAACATCTCAATTTATATAGGGCATGTTATCATATTATATATATTATATATGTATATATTTAACCATCAGGCAGAAAATTACACAGATACTGGGATAGAGACTGAAACATCATTATATTTTAAGATGCAGAGCTAACTAACTCAATTTTAGACCATTCTAGGGGCTGCAAGCAAACATTTGGAAAAATCTGGTATACTCATTTACTCCCCTGCTGGCCAGTTCATGGAAGGGGAGGCTGGATGCAGTGAGCTGATAAATTTACCCAGCACGTAACCTAACATAATATAATAAACAACAAAAATAGTGAGCAAATTCTTTGGTCTTTTTTATTTTTCTGTTCATAAATTATGTAACAGATCTGTACCGTGATCCATGCTGAACGTTGTGAGCTGGTGGAACATAAGCTGTTTGCATGCATAAATAAATAAATACATAAGAAGTAAATATATTAATAGCTGTCATAGGAATAAGGCAAAATGCACTGCTGAATATATCCTTCTAGCATAAATTAGCTGGATAAGTTTATCCGGCTGACTTTAGCACAGGTCTGACCAGAGCTGACCAGACTTAGCTGGATAGGTTATCTGACTGATTCTGAATGTTGGCGTGAGTTGCATAACTCACCGGCTAACTCGGCTCCTCCTAGTTATCCTCCTGGAATGCCCTTGAACTTATCCAGCTAAATTCTTGCTGGCTAGCTTATTACCCGGCTATAATTTAGCTGGATAAGTGACCATATCTTCATTTAACCGGATAACGTCTGAGTTATCCAGCTAAATACCTCTGAACGTATAATGCCTACCCATTGGATTAAAGGAAATATGTAAGCTGGATACATCCAAGGGCACTAAGGGAACTTAGAGACGTCCTGGCAGCTCCGCTGGTGACCTTTTCAATGCTTCTTTAGAGTCTGGAGTAGTTCCAGAGGACTGGAAAAGAGTGGAGGTGGTTCCTAGTCATAAAAGTGGAAGTAAGGAGGAGGCTGGGAACTACAGGCCAGATAGTCTGACCTCTGTGGTGAGCAAACTAATGGAATCACTGCTAAAACAGAGGATAGTGCAATTTTTGGAATCCAATGGACTGCGAGATCTGAGGCAGCACGGTTTTACCAGAGGTAAATCTTGCCAGACAAACCTGATCAGTTTCTTTGCATGGGTGACCGGAGAGTTCAATCAAGGGAGAGCACTAGATTTTGTGTTCTTGGATTTCAGCAAGGCCTTTGACGTGGTTCTGCACTGAAGACTTATTAATAAATTGTATGCCCTTGGTATGGTTCCTAGAGTGACTGATTGGGTTCGAAACTTGTTGAGTTGGAGGCGTCAAACGGTAGTGGGAAATTGAATTTTCTCTGAGGACGGGTTGTTACTAGTGGTGTGCCTCAGGGATCAGTCCTTTTGAGCAGTTCTTTTCAACATTTTTGTGAGCGACATAACGGAAGGGTTGGCAGGATAGGTTTGTCCTTCTGCTGATGATTCCAAAATCTGTAACAGGGTGGACAACCAGAAAGGAGGAGGAGGAATCTAGCAAAGCTCGAGGAATGATCTAAGGTCTGGCAGCTAAGATTTAATGCTAAAATTGCAGAGTAATGCATTTAGGATGTAAAAGGTACAGTTTTTTGGTGGTAAAATTCTTCCAAGCACAAATGAAGAGCAGGATCTGGGGGTATTTGTAGCTGATGATCTTAAGGTGGCCAAACAGGTGGGTAAAGTGGCAGTAAGAGCCGGAAAGATGCTTGGCTGCATAGGGAGAGGAATGGTCAGTGGGAAAAAGGAGGTGATATTGACCCTGTATAGGTCCCCGGTGCGACTTCATTTGTAATATTGAGTGCAATTCTGAAGACCGTACCTTCAAAAGGAGAGAAACAGGATGGAGTCAGTCCAGAGGGTGGTTACTAAAACGGTCAGTGATTTTCGTTCTAAAACGTATGGGGATCTAAACATGAATACCCTAGAGGAAAGGCGACATAGGGGAGATATGATAGAGACATTCAGATATCTGAAAGGTTTCCATGCATACGAGGTGAGTCTTTTTCAATGGAAAGGAGGGTCTAGAACAAGGGGGTCATGAGATGCGGTTGAAAAGGGGTAGATTCAGGAGTAATCTTAGGAAATATTTCTTTCCAAATGCAGGGTAGATTACAGTAAGAGTATTGGATGCAATGTGTGATAGGGTCAGTGATATACAGTATATTTTTATCCTAATTCCCTGTAGAAAAACTGTCATTAAATCACCATGTCTTTGTGTCTATCTGTCTGTCCCCCCCAAAACCCCCCCCCACCCTGTTGAACCAGTCATCCAGTTTCATTCAGATTTGTACACAGAGAATAGAGAACCCAGTGACCCACTTGCCGTTGACTCTACGATATCTAGAATCCCCTTTTATTTCCTATAGAGAAACAGGCCAGATGAAATGTCAGAAAGGGCAGAGCACACTGTGATATAAAGCATTTCTCATGCTTCCCTGCCATTGGCTGACATTGAGCATTTGTAAAAATGCCTTGCCGGTGTTTAATATCCAGCATTTTTAAACAGTCTGGCCATTAGTAAGCAACTGTGGACACCAGCTGACTCTCCTTCTCTGGTTTCCTATATGGACATACAATTTCTAAAGTATTGTCAAATGTAGTACTATTTTGGAAGAATTCCTAAATTGGGCCCCTATTCTTCAAAGCTTGAAAACATATTATAGCCTAGATACTTACATATGTGAAATATACTTCTGGGGAAAATGCGGTGGGTATGAGGAGCTTCGAAAGGGGACATCATCTTTAAACTGTGTTGATGTATCCTACTGGTAAGAGGGGGGTTGAGCGATTCTTTAGTAGTAAAGGGCTAGGTTGAGGTCTGTGAGAAGAGCCCTGCTGTGCTAGAATGGTGGAGAGCTGCAATCAGGTCTTGCCAGAGATTTGCTGTGGGAACACAAGAGTGGAGATGGAAATGGTAGGTTGGCAGAGGGAAACGGTGCTTTCATGAGTGCTATCCACCTGAATCAATCTGTCTGCAAAAGGCAAGGTCAGGACTGAAAGTTGCAAGAACTGGCATTATGTCTGGTGATTCAGAGGCTTCAAAATCCAAGTTGTGGATGGAACTGACTCACCTCTTACGTCATTGCTCCTGAGAGAGGATGGATTTATCTTCATGTAGGCAAATGTGTTTCTGAGCTACCAACACAAATTCAGAAAGAAGAAAATGGCACGTACCCCTGGCAATGTACCACACTGCAAACCGTGCCAACACATCACAGGACCCCCACAATCACCCGCACGGGAAAACATTTAATATAAGGCGATCCTACGCATGCTCGTCCTTCAATCTAGTGTTTGAAGAAGCATGCTACGTTGGTGAGACAGGCCCGAACTTAACGGCAGAAGTCATCAATGGCAGGCACGAAATCAACCACCACGGGGAAGATCAGGCCAACTGCGCCCGGGGACAGCGCTTCTGGGAACCCGGCCACTGCCTCAATGACCTTATGATCGGAATAATCAAAGGAAAACTTAAAACAATCCCGGAATGCAAGACTTTTGAAGTTTTAAATGATCAGACACTTTGGAACTGACAAAAAGGACTCAACAAAAGCCTAGGTTTATCCCCTTCTCCCAGTTCCATGTAACCCTGTTCTTTGTAATGCTCTTTGCAATGTTTTGTGTTGCACTGTAAACCGATATGATATGTAATCTTCCACATGAATGTCGGTATATAAAAGTCCAAAACTAACTAAATAAATAAATATACTATGTACCAAAACATTATGCTGCTTGTCGCCTTCCGATCATCTTTCAAGCCTCTCACCCCTTCCCCTTCATCCCATCACTGGAATGCCTTTGCTTACTCACTTATGGCAGCCGTACTACCCTCCATTTTCCGGTGATGCCATCTTTTGCTCA
>NW_021820804.1:0-174930 GCF_901001135.1 Rhinatrema bivittatum | reverse complement strand
TGAGTCAGGGGCAGGCGGGAGATCAAGCAGAGTCAAGTACCAGGCAGGGAGTCAGGGCAGGTGGAGATCAAGCAGAGTCAAGTACCAGGCAGGGAGTCAGGGCAGGCGGAGATCAAGTAGAGCCAAGTACCAGGCAGGGAGTCAGGGCAGGCGGAGATCAAGCAGAGTCAGGTACCAGGCAGGGAGTCAGGGCAGGTGGAGATCAAGCAGAGTCAAGTACCAGGCAGGGAGTCAGGGCAGGTGGAGATCAAGCAGAGTCAAGTACCAGGCAAGGAGTCAGGGCAGGCGGAGATCAAGCAGAGTCAAGTACCAGGCAGGGAGTCAGGGCAGGCGGAGATCAAGCAGAGTCAAGTACCAGGCAGGGAGTCAGGGCAGGCGGAGATCAAGCAGAGTCAAATACCAGGCAGGGAGTCAGGGCAGGCGGAGATCAAGCAGAGTCAAGTACCAGGCAAGGAGTCAGGGCAGGCGGAGATCAAGCAGAGTCAAGTACCAGGCAGGGAGTCAGGGCAGGTGGAGATCAAGCAGAGCCAAGTACCAGGCAGGGAGTCAGGGCAGGTGGAGATCAAGCAGAGCCAAGTACCAGGCAGGGAGTCAGGGCAGGTGGAGATCAAGCAGAGCCAAGTACCAGGCAGGGAGTCAGGGCAGGTGGAGATCAAGCAGAGCCAAGTACCAGGCAGGGAGTCAGGGCAGGTGGAGATCAAGCAGAGGCAAGTACCAGGCAGGGTGTCAGGGCAGGCGGAGATCAAGCAGAGTCAAGTACCAGGCAGGGAGTCAGGGCAGGTGGAGATCAAGCAGAGCCAAGTACCAGGCAGGGAGTCAGGGCAGGAGGAGATCAAGCAGAGCCAAGTACCAGGCAAGGAGTCAGGGCAGGCGGAGATCAAGCAGAGCCAAGTACCAGGCAGGGAGTCAGGGCAGGCGGAGATCAAGCAGAGCCAAGTACCAGGCAAGGAGTCAGGGCAGGCGGAGATCAAGCAGAGTCAAGTACCAGGCAAGGAGTCAGGGCAGGTGGAGATCAAGGAGAGCCAAGTACCAGGCAGGGAGTCAGGGCAGGCGGAGATCAAGCAGAGCCAAGTACCAGGCAGGGAGTCAGGGCAGGTGGAGATCAAGCAGAGTCAAGTACCAGGCAAGGAGTGAGGGCAGGCGGAGATCAAGCAGAGTCAAATACCAGGCAGGGAGTCAGGGCAGGCGGAGATCAAGCAGAGTCAAGTACCAGGCAAGGAGTGAGGGCAGGCGGAGATCAAGCAGAGTCAAATACCAGGCAGGGAGTCAGGGCAGGCGGAGATCAAGCAGAGTCAAGTACCAGGCAAGGAGTCAGGGCAGGCGGAGATCAAGCAGAGTCAAGTACCAGGCAGGGAGTCCGGGCAGGCGGAGATCAAGCAGAGTCAAATACCAGGCAGGGAGTCAGGGCAGGCGGAGATCAAGCAACATCAAGTACCAGGCAGGGAGTCAGGGCAGGTGGAGATCAAGCAGAGTCAAATACCAGGCAGGGAGTCGGGGCAGGCGGAGATCAAGCAGAGTCAGGTACCAGGCAGGGAGTCAGGGCAGGTGGAGATCAAGCAGAGTCAAGTACCAGGCAGGGAGTCAGGGCAGGTGGAGATCAAGCAGAGTCAAATACCAGGCAGGGAGTCAGGGCAGGCGGAGATGAAGCAGAGTCAAGTACCAGGCAGGGAGTCAGGGCAGGTGGAGATCAAGCAGAGTCAAGTACCAGGCAAGGAGTCAGGGCAGGCGGAGATCAAGCAACATCAAGTACCAGGCAGGGAGTCAGGGCAGGTGGAGATCAAGCAGAGTCAAATACCAGGCAGGGAGTCAGGGCAGGCGGAGATCAAGCAACATCAAGTACCAGGCAGGGAGTCAGGGCAGGCGGAGATCAAGCAGAGTCAAATACCAGGCAGGGAGGCAGGACAGGCGGAGATCAAGCAACATCAAGTACCAGGCAGGGAGTCAGGGCAGGCGGAGATCAAGCAGAGTCAAATCCCAGGCAGGGAGTCAGGGCAGGCGGAGATCAAGCAGAGTCAAATCCCAGGCAGGGAGTCAGGGCAGGCGGAGATCAAGCAACATCAAGTACCAGGCAGGGAGTCAGGGCAGGCGGAGATCAAGCAGAGTCAAGTACCAGGCAGGGAGTCAGGGCAGGCGGAGATCAAGCAGAGTCAAGTACCAGGCAGGGAGTCAGGGCAGGCGGAGATCAAGCAGAGTCAAGTACCAGGCAAGGAGTCAGGGCAGGCGGAGATCAAGCAACATCAAGTACCAGGCAGGGAGTCAGGGCAGGTGGAGATCAAGCAGAGTCAAGTACCAGGCAGGGAGTCAGGGCAGGCGGAGATCAAGCAACATCAAGTACCAGGCAGGGAGTCAGGGCAGGCGGAGATCAAGCAGAGTCAAATACCAGGCAGGGAGTCAGGACAGGCGGAGATCAAGCAACATCAAGTACCAGGCAGGGAGTCAGGGCAGGCGGAGATCAAGCAGAGTCAAATCCCAGGCAGGGAGTCAGGGCAGGCGGAGATCAAGCAGAGTCAAATCCCAGGCAGGGAGTCAGGGCAGGCGGAGATCAAGCAACATCAAGTACCAGGCAGGGAGTCAGGGCAGGCGGAGATCAAGCAGAGTCAAGTACCAGGCAGGGAGTCAGGGCAGGCGGAGATCAAGCAGAGTCAAGTACCAGGCAGGGAGTCAGGGCAGGCGGAGATCAAGCAGAGTCAAGTACCAGGCAAGGAGTCAGGGCAGGCGGAGATCAAGCAACATCAAGTACCAGGCAGGGAGTCAGGGCAGGTGGAGATCAAGCAGAGTCAAGTACCAGGCAGGGAGTCAGGGCAGGCGGAGATCAAGCAACATCAAGTACTAGGCAGGGAGTCAGGGCAGGCGGAGATCAAGCAGAGTCAAATACCAGGCAGGGAGTCAGGGCAGGCGGAGATCAAGCAACATCAAGTACCAGGCAGGGAGTCAGGGCAGGCGGAGATCAAGCAGAGTCAAGTACCAGGCAGGGAGTCAGGGCAGGCGGAGATCAAGCAACATCAAGTACCAGGCAGGGAGTCAGGGCAGGCGGAGATCAAGCAGAGTCAAGTACCAGGCAGGGAGTCAGGGCAGGCGGAGATCAAGCAACATCAAGTACCAGGCAGGGAGTCAGGGCAGGCGGAGATCAAGCAGAGTCAAATACCAGGCAGGGAGTCAGGGCAGGCGGAGATCAAGCAGAGTCAAATACCAGGCAGGGAGTCGGGGCAGGCGGAGATCAAGCAGAGCCAAGTACCAGGCAGGGAGTCGGGGCAGGCGGAGATCAAGCAGAGCCAAGTACCAGGCAGGGAGTCGGGGCAGGCGGAGATCAAGCAGAGTCAAATACCAGGCAGGGAGTCGGGGCAGGCGGAGATCAAGCAGAGTCAAATACCAGGCAGGGAGTCGGGGCAGGCGGAGATCAAGCAGAGCCAAGTACCAGGCAGGGAGTCGGGGCAGGCGGAGATCAAGCAGAGTCAAATACCAGGCAGGGAGTCGGGGCAGGTGGAGATCAAGCAGAGTCAAATACCAGGCAGGGAGTTGGGGCAGGCGGAGATCAAGCAGAGTCAAATACCAGGCAGGGAGTCGGGGCAGGTGGAGATCAAGCAGAGTCAAATACCAGGCAGGGAGTCGGGGCAGGCGGAGATCAAGCAGAGTCAAATACCAGGCAGGGAGTCGGGGCAGGCGGAGATCAAGCAGAGTCAAATACCAGGCAGGGAGTCGGGGCAGGTGGAGATCAAGCAGAGTCAAATACCAGGCAGGGAGTCGGGGCAGGCGGAGATCAAGCAGAGTCAAATACCAGGCAGGGAGTCGGGGCAGGTGGAGATCAAGCAGAGTCAAGTACCAGGCAGGGAGTCGGGGCAGGTGGAGATCAAGCAGAGTCAAGTACCAGGCAAGGAGTCAGGGCAGGCGGAGATCAAGCAGAGTCAAATACCAGGCAGGGAGTCGGGGCAGGCGGAGATCAAGCAGAGTCAAATACCAGGCAGGGAGTCGGGGCAGGCGGAGATCAAGCAGAGTCAAATACCAGGCAGGGAGTCGGGGCAGGCGGAGATCAAGCAGAGTCAAATACCAGGCAGGGAGTCAGGGCAGGCGGAGATCAAGCAGAGTCAAGTACCAGGCAGGGAGTCAGGGCAGGTGGAGATCAAGCAGAGTCAAATACCCGGCAGGGAGTCGGGGCAGGCGGAGATCAAGCAGAGTCAAATACCAGGCAAGGACTCAGAACCGAGAAAGCAATCCAAGGGTCAAGGAGCAAGGCAGGAACCGGAGGCAAGGAACAGAAACACTGGAACCAGGGATCAGGAGCGAAGCCTAGGCTGAGTCAGGAACGCAGACAACTCACACTCTTCAGGACAGCAGGACCTGCTGCTGAGGCGAATTGGGAGCAGAGAGGCAGGGTTTAAATACCTGCCTAGCCAGACGTCATCAGCCCGGGCCGCGGGGAACTTTCCCGCCGCGGGCCCTTTAAATCCCGTGACTCGGCACACGCATGCGCCTAGAGCAGAGACCACGAGGAGCTGGAGTCAGCGGTGTTCGGGGCACTTCAACAGCAGGCCGGTGGGCAGAGTCCGTGGCCGGGAGTGGCGGCGGCAGAGCCAGCCTCTGGCTGGTGCAGGTCAGGGGACCCGGTTGCGGACCGGCACGGCCGGGGTTCCTAGCACTCACATACTTTTTCACCCACAAACAGCCCTGGGCTAGTTTAGCACAACCATTAAACCTGATTTTATATATGGAAATAACTTTGCAGCGTTACCCACTTAAGTATTTTTCCAATCTGTCTGCAAAATGCTAGAAATATAAAAGTGCTGTATTAAAACAAAAATATATGATACACACACATTCAGAGAACATACGGAATATGTATAAGATTTAACTTAAGCAAAGAAAATTTATTGATATATTTTTTAAATAACTTTAATTACAAAAAAGGCAACATGAAATAGTATACAAAGCATATTGGTCCTAATTGTGGCTAGAAATAGCCCCAAGCCCCAAATTTTTAATATTTTTAAATAGCTTTAATTATATTCCTTTCCAGGTCATTTATATATATATATTGAAAAACACCGGTCCAAGTACAGATCCCTGAGCCACTCCACTGTTTATCGTTTTCTACTGAGAAAATTGACCATTTAATCGTACTCTCTGTTTCCTGTCTTTAACCAGTTTGCAATTCACAAAAGGACATCACCTCCTATCCCATGACTTTTTAGTTTTCTTAGAAGCCTCTCATGTGGGACTTTGTCGAACGCCTTCTGGAAATCCAAATACACCACATCTACCGGTTCACCTTTGTCCACATGTTTATTAACCCGTTCAGAAAAATGTAGGAGATTTGTGAGGAAAAACTTCCCTTGGGTAAATCCATGCTGACTGTCCTATTAAACCATGTCTATCTAAATGTTCTGTGATTTTATTCTTTATTACAGTTTCCACAATTTTTCCCAGCATTGAAATCAGGCTCACTAGTCTATTGTTTCCCAGATCACCTCTGGAGCCCTTTTTAAATATCAGTGTTACACTGGCCACCTTCCAGTCTTCAGGTACAAAGAATGATTTTAATGATAGGTTACAAATTAATTGTATTAGGTCTTAAATTTCATTTTGGAGTTCTTTCAGAACTGATCCAGGTGATTTACTACTCTTCAATTTGTCAATCTGGCCTACTATATCTTCCAGGTTTACCATGATTTGGTTCAGTTCACCTGAATTGTCACTAGGGATGTGAATCGGGCTTTGGACGATTGAAAATATCGGATGATATTTTCAAAATAGTCAGAAATCGAGGGCTCCCCCAAAACGATAGGAAAACCCCACGATATTGATCGTGGGGGTTCTCTTATTGTTTTGGGGGGTGGGGGCGGGAAAAACGGCACACAAAAATAACCCCTAAACCCACCCCGACCCTTTTAAAACAATACTTTAGCTTCCCCCCCCCCAAAAAACCTTTTACAGGTACCTGGTGGTCCAGTGGGGGTTCCTGGAGCGATTTCCCGCTCCCGGGCCATCGGCTGCCACTAATCAAAATGGCGCTGCTGGCCCTTTGCCCTTACCATGTGACAGGGTATCCGTGCCATTGGCTGGACCCTGTCACATGGTAGGAGCACTGGATGGCCGGTGCCATCTTGTGCTCCTACCATGTGACAGGGGCTGACCAATGGCACCGGTAGCCCCTGTGACATAGTAAGGGCAAAGGCTATCGGCGCCATTTTGAATACTGGCAGCCGACGGTAGGAGGTCGCTCCCGGACCCCCGCTGGACTTTTGGCAAGTCTTGTGGGGGTCAGGAGGGTCCCCCAAGACTTGCCAAAAGCCCCTGGTGGGCGCCGATGGCCCTTTGCCCTTACTATGTCATAGGGGTTACTGGTGCCATTGGTCAGCGCGGGCCATCCAGTGCTCCTATCATGTGACAGGGTTAGTCTGTATGCGGTAACAGAGAAGGGCGACCAGGAAGGTGGAAGATCTTCATCGGATGACGTACGAGGAGAGATTGAAGAATCTAAATATGTACACCCTGGAGGAAAGGAGGAGCAGAGGCGATATGATACAGACTTTCAGATACTTGAAAGGTTTTAATGATCCAAAGACAACGACAAACCTTTTCCATAGGAAAAAAATCAGCAGAACCAGGGGTCACGATTTGAAGCTCCAGGGAGGAAGATTCAGAACCAATGTCAGGAAGTATTTCTTCACGGAGAGGGTGGTGGATGCCTGGAATGCCCTTCCGGAGGAAGTGGTGAAGACCAGAACTGTGAAGGACTTCAAAGGGGCGTGGGATAAACACTGTGGATCCATAAAGTCAAGAGGCCGCCAATGAAGAGTGGGTGACTCGCCAGAATGATGGCTACTGCCTGGAGACAATACCCTTGTTCAATAAACGTACACATGCTTACTGTGACTCCAACATCGTTCTAGCTTCAACAGCAAGAGGAAATGTGGAATAAAGAATTTGCACTCGCAAAGAGGGGAGTAGCTGGCTTGTTATGGTGGTTACTACCCCAAACCAAATAAGCCTGATACTTCAATTTCAATGCATATACAGCATAGTTCTCTGCTTCAACGGCAGGGGAGAAGAAAAACTGATACTACACACATCCAGCAGAGCTCTCTGCTTCAACGGCAGGGGAGAAGAAAAAAGGGTTCGCACTCACAAAGCGGGGAGTAGCTGGCTTGTTACGGCGGTTACTACCCCAAACCAAATAAGCCTGATACTTCACTTTCGATGCATATCCAGCATGGCTCTCTGCTTCAACAACATGGGAGAAGAAAAAACTGATACTTCAAGCATATCCAGCATAGCTCCCTGCTCCAACGGCAGGGGAGAAGAAAAACAACCAATAAGGGCTGTATAACATAGTCTGGGTAAAACAAATAAGCATGGGTGTAGCTTGCTTATTGTGGCGGCTACTACCCCTAACTAATCAAGCTAAATATTTCACTTGGATGCAGCTCCATCACTGCTCTCTACATTAATGGTGGGGGTGGAAGGGAAATAGAACCAAGAGCTAAGAGAAACAGATAAGTATGAGAGAAAAAATGTGTGAAGCTTGCTGGGCAGACTGGATGGGCCGTTTAGTCGTCTTCTGCCGTCATTTCTATGTTTCTATGTTTCTATGATACTGTGAAAATTGAGTGTGGATGCATTTGGGTGAATTTGTGGAGGAAACCTTTGAAGATCTGTGTATTATGCTCCCCTGAAGAAGCCTATTGAACCGCGAAACATTTTGGGAGTATGAATTTGTGAAATAGAACTACGAAAGAAATATAATACTGTAAAGAGGGAGTGGAACAACTGTATTGCAATATAGATTTTCTTAAAGGAATTTTTTTAATAGTATGACTGTGTATGAATGTGTTTTTATGGTGAACATTTGTTATTTACTCTATGTATCCAACGAGGAATGGAAATTAAATGTGTTTTGAAGATTTTTGATAAAATGTTTTGTGTACAATAATAAAAATGTTTCTAATGAACTTATATGTCACTATCAGGCCTATCCTGTAAAGTGCGGCCGCGTTTACCCTGCTCCTAAGCCGCTTTTAACTCACGTTCCGGCCGCGTTAGCCCTTCCTGCGATCCCGAATCCCCTTTAACCTACTCCTACCGCGTCCTAAATTCCCCGGGTAACCCCTTCCGCCCGCGGCATGTATATTGCATGCAAACGAGCGAATTAGCTCGATATTGCATGCAAACGAGCCAATTAGCTATTCCCCTAGCATCCCGTAACCCGCGCCCCGACTAACGCTACCTTTCCCTGCCGTTTTGTCGCGCGTTTAACCTGCAAACTTACCGCCTACCCTGACCCAGGCGGTAGAGGCATGGGTAAGGGTAGGTGGCAAGCTTTCCCCCAGCCCCCGCTCACCTGCCCCGGCCGCGATCATGGGTGCCGGTCTCCGTGGCAGCCCCAGTCCTCTCCCCTCCTCCCGAAGCCAAAAAAAAAAAAAGCTTTTTTTTTTTTGGCTTCGGGAGGAGGGGAGAGGACTGGGGCTGCCACGGAGACCGCTTTCCCCCGTGCAAGTAAGTTGTTTCGCCGCTTGTCTCTTCTCCCCCCTCCCGGAGCAGGGCGTGAAAAGCTGCCTTGCTCCGGGAGGGGGGGGGGGGGGAGAGATGACAGCGGCGAATCCAAAAAATAAGCGAAAAAAACTTAAAAGCTAAAAGTAAGTTGCTTCGCCACTGTCATCTCTTCTCCCCCCCTCTCGGAGCAGGGCGCGAAAAGCAGCCTTGCTCCGGGAGGGGGGGGGAGAGATGACAGCGGCGAATCCAAAAAATAAGCGAAAAAAACTTAAAAGCTAAAAGTAAGTTGCTTCGCCACTGTCATCTCTTCTCCCCCCCTCCCGGAGCAGGGCGCGAAAAGCAGCCTTGCTCCGGGAGGGGGGGAGAGAGATGACAGCGGCGAAGCTTTCCCCCAGCCCGGACGCCGGCAAAAAACTTACTTTTGTGCAGCCAGCCATGAGCAGGAACACGATCTGGCCTGCCTTAGCTCCTCCCGACAAGATGGCCGCCTGCACGGGGAAAGCGTGCAATTGGCCGCTCAAGACGTGATGTCGTGACGGCCCGGGCGGTCTGGGGGCGTGGCCGCGCCCTCCGTACCCGCCCCCAGGTCGCATCCCGGCGCGCAACAGGCCTGCTGGCGCGCGGGGATTTACTTCGGGAGGCGTAAATCCCCGGAGAAAGGTAAGGGGGGGTGTAGACAGGGCCGGGCGGGTGGGTTAGGTAGAGGAAGGGAGGGGAAGGTGAGGGGAGGGCGTTAGAGGATTCCCTCCAAGGCCGCTCCGATTTCGGAGCGGCCTTGGAGGGAACGGGGGTAGGCTGCGCGGCTTGGCGCGTGCCGGCTATACAGAATTCATAGCCTTGCGCGTGCCGATCCAGGATTTTAGTGGATACGCGCGGCTCCGCGCGTATCCACTAAAATCCAGCGTACTTTTGCTTGCGCCTGATGCGCCAGCAAAAGTACGCCTATTCGCGTTTTTTGAAAATCTACCCCAAAGAGTTAAAAAGATCCTTAATTAAAGTTGAATAGGAGCTAACACACCTGATATTGATATTGTTGTAAACAGATTAATGCATTTAATTGAATGTATTTAATTGAAAAATTATGTGAAACATTGTGCATATATATGTTTTTAAATGATGAATGTATGTGAATGTGGAGTAAATGTGCTAGTTCAGTTTTAATATGTTTATGTAGGGGAATTTGTTGTGAATTTCATTAAATGGTTACACATTAATTCATGATGTGATCTCTCTGTTGTGTGATATATTTATAGTACAATCAGAGAGTGTTTGAAAATTAATTACCCTCTGTAATATTTACCGGGTTCTGTCTGAAAGACAGGATGAAAACCAGGAAAAGACAGAACCGTCAGCTAGCCGGGTTAGAAGAATACTATGGCTTATGGTGTGAAAGGCTGAGCTTATATAGAGCAGTATCAACACATAAGAAATACCTGTGTGAAATCCTCTACGGATAGAGTCAGCATTTCTGTACGGTGATGACAGCGAAAACCAAACTGATTGGCAGGGCAGGGGCAGCGGGGAGGACTAGGACTTGCGGCAAGCCCCTCCACCCACCCTCTCTGGGTCTGACTTGGTCAGGATTGCTTCTCTTTCACAGCCACATAGGCAGTTCGGTCCTGCTGGATGAAGTTTCGCCTGAGAAAATTCAGATTTTTGTTTGTCATCCCTTAAGCGGGTGAAGGCCCTTAAACAGAACCAAGCCTATGTGCTGTAAGAGCAGGAAAAAGAAAATATCCCAGAATAACCTGGCCTTTCACAGGTCTCTGACTTGAAGGGCAGCTCTGCACCCATCTTCTCATGGAGAGGAGAGCCTTCTGTCCCCAAACCAGCGCTAAAAATATTTCTGAGCAATTACCTGAAAACTCAGGGCACGAACGTAAGGGCCCTGCAGCGTTGTGTCTACACTGGGGGAGCTCTCCACGGATGCCATTTTATGTTTTGGATTTTCTCTGATTGTCTTTCTGGGTCCTCTCTCTCCTCACCTTGGAGGCTTCCCTCTGGAGCCTCCCATCTCCTTCCCAGGGCCCACAATCTGCTTCTAACACAGGCCAGCTGTCAGGGTGGCCAGGGTGGGTTGCCAGAGGCGGCATTTCTGATAACGCAGTCTCTGCCCCTCCCCCCCCCTGTCTTTCACAACCCCCATCCACCTTTTTTTTTTTTTCCAAATTTCTATTTGAAAACAATAATAGTTCAATTTAAGAATCCTTTTTTTTTTTTTTTTGTCTGGAATCCCACAGGGCGGTTATAGAAGAGAGATACGGCAAAGACCTCATCAATTTAACGAAGAAGAAGCCCTGCGGACAGGGTGAACTGAAGTAAGTTCCCACTGATAGCGGTGTCTTGGTGTACGGTTCTTCGTGCTCCTGATTACGTGGAACGCAGTGAGCAGCGTGTGGCGTTCCCGAAACCGATGACTGGCCGGCTTGCTAATGACATCGTGTCTGGAAACAGCGGGTCGGGAGCACTGTAATTTGGTGCTGTGGAGGCGCAGTTGTGTGGGAAAATTAATTTTAACCTGAGAGCTGAGCAGGCAATTCGGGGGGAGGTTCCAGGGAAAGCAAATCAAATGAAAATTGCAATAGTTTGTTTATTTAAACATTTTTTATAATCTGCCTAGTTTGGAATCCATTTCTAAGCAAAGTGCTGAAAAACACAGACATCCAGCATATAAGCAAACAAAACAGATCAAATTAAACCAATATTAACAGTTAAAATACATTAAAAGTAACTAAAAACAGTCAAGAAAATCCTTTCCTAATCAAATGTGCCGTTTAATATTTCACAAAACAGTTTTTATAATCAGAAACAGCACAATGTTCCCGAGGAAAATCATGCTTTAGTATTGGACCTTTAATGGAGATTGCATGGCTCCGCATATTTTAAGGTCACAACTCTTTAAGGGGCCAATGCAATAAGGCCCGCGGCAAAACAGGCGCTCGTTATGTGGGCGGGCTTTCATCACTGCGCGCGGCTGAAGCTGCCACTTCCACGGGATGTATAAAAAAATAAATTATACAAAAGCGCGCAGAAATCCGCGCATGTTCGGAAAAATGTGCCTACCTAAGGCAGGGTAAGGGTCTATGTAATAAGCGGCCGCATCCGCGCTCAAAACCCGCACCGATAATCCATGCATAAAAGCGAGTGAGCGAGCGAAGGGGGTCTCCCTATTAAGTGAAAGTATAACCCTGGAAAGTGTTTTTAATATTTCCAATAACTGTGCTGCAGAAAACAGGGCAAATATTTTCATGAGTGATAATTCAGAACAATCTTGCCTCTCTTCTGGCTGTTTATCTGTCCACCCAGGGAAGCCGCCTACCTTGGACGCCATGAAAAGCTGGCCACTCGGAAGCTGAGATAAGCACTTAGCCGGGTGCATATCAGCCACAATCAGGTGCCCAGAAAGGCGCCTAGCTACCATTGCCACTTGGGTGCGACCAAATAAGTGCCTAGCTCAGTGCCTGAACGGCAATGATAGCTTGGCGCCTTTCTGGGTGCCCGACGGCATACATTTGCGACCCAGTAAAGCGCCTAGCTCTTCTGGGCGCCTAGCTACCGTTGCTGCTCGGGCGCTGAGCTAGGCGCTTACTTGGTCGCGAATCTATGTTCCGACGCCCAGAAAAGCACCTAGCTAAGCTGGCCACTCGGACACCGAGATAGATGCTCAGCTAGGTGGTTTTCAGGACGCTCAGACACCGACATAAGCCCCCTGAGTCGGTGCTGACACTTAACTCATGCCCTGACCATGGTGGTAAAAAAACCGCATTAAAAAACTAGCACTAGCGCCACTCCCTGCATTGCCTATGATTAGCTAATAGTCCCCTTTGTATGCCGTTAGAATGCATTCGCGCAGGAAAAACCGCGGGCCTGTGAGCGCGTTCATACACGCTTTTTTCCTGTGCACAAAACTCTTATTACATCCCCGTATAGGGCTTTGCGCGGGAAAACGCATACAAACCCGCGGCAGCTTCAGCGCACCTTATTACATCGGCCCCTAAATGATGGAACAGAGAGCAAATGATGGTGAGTGGAACGCAAGCAGCGAGATGGAGCATAATGGGAAACACGGTCCGCCAAATATGAGGGGCCCTCGCCTCGAAGCTGAAACTCCACATGCTGTTGCACTGGAAGCCAGTGTAATTGCTGCAAAACAGGAGACATATGCTCATTTACGGGGCAAGCCGTGACCAAACGAGCTGCTGCATTCTGCAGCAACTGCAAAGCTTGCAGAGAGCACTTCAGGAGGCCAGCATGCAATGAATTACAGTAATCAAGAGGAGTCAGGACAAAAGTCTGAATTACTGTGCAAAACTCATCCTTAGGCAATTTAGGAAATGTATATTTCAACTGATGAAGTAATATCAGCTTAAAAAAAAAACAAAAACAAACTTAATTACAGCATTTAGCTGAGCTGTAAAACTTGGTAGAGAATCAAAAATAAAACCTCAGTCATGAATCCCATCAACAAAGGGCAAAGAAAGACCAGCAATAATGAGATATATATATATATATATATATATATATATATATATATATAAAAGCTCTTTGGGGATAGGGGAGACAAGCAACCCACATAGATACTGTCGTTCCTCCAGACTCTCCATCTGATTCCAAGTTTCATACTTGTTGCTGGTATCAGAGGTTATCCCCACTTCTCATGTTGTGCCGGCCCCCAGAACCTAAGGGCTCAACCCAAGGGGAGGTGGTTGGCATAGGCAGAAGATGCCCAGAGTTCCTGCTTTCAGTGTCGTTGGCCTGGATTCACCTCTCCAGACATTAGGCCGCTCATTCCTGGGGCAGCCCATAGACGACGGCCATCACATCAAGCTCTGGCCGATATGGAATCCACTGAGCTGGCTGTGGTGTTAGGCAGTCCCAGGGTAAGTTCCTGGGGGAGTTGACCCAGTACTTGGGAGAGCTGAACCAATGCCTGATAAGTCTGCAGGACCAAGTTAATATGCTTGCTTGAAATCCTCTCCAGGGAGCCTCTGGATCACAGTCACAAGTGCCTCCTTCCTCCCCTACATCCCTTGCAGCTGTGGAGTGTACGCTTAAGGAGCCCCGGGTAGAAACTCTCCTGTACTATCCGGAGAACCTGCTGGGGCTTTCTGAATCAGTGCTTTATAGTCTTTACCCTGCAGGCCTTCCATTTTTCTGAATAGTAGTCAAGAGTGGCATACATAAAATTGCTACTGACTGGGTGGGGAGGCTTTAGTCTGGGCCTTCCCACTCTGGAAAAAACAGGACCCTTTGATTTCAGACTGTGGTGCTTTTGTCATGGCGCTTAAATGCATTTTTGATGATCCAAGCCGCTTGATTATAGCTTCTATCTCCCTTCTCTGCACGAAGCAAGGAACCCACATTGTGAAGTTCCACACGGTTGTGGCAGAGACAGGCTGAAATGAGTCCCTTGTTGCGGCCTTCTGAAATTGATGAGTGGATCAGATCAAGGATGAACTGACCTGCTGGGGGCTGCCTTTAGAGTTGGATGCCTTGATCCTCTTCTGATTATGCCTGTTTTTCTGCACGGCGCCCAGAGCTCATGCCTTCTGCTACGAGCCCTATGCCTCATGTAGTTCCATGGGCAAATCCTGTTCCACCACTTGAGAAGCCCTAATGAACTGGTGGACCATAATGGCACTCACTTTTCCCAAAAGGAGAAAGATCATAGGAAGAGGCTGGAGCTTTGCCTCTATTGTGCTGACCTTGGACACTTTAGTCAGAAATTGCCCATGTAAACCCGAGCTCTGTGAAACCAGTTTCACAGGAGCAGATTTCTTTGGACCTTGTTGAGCAATCTCTTGATCATGTGACCTAGCATCACATGATTGAGGGACTGAGGCCTGAGGGTGGCAGTTCCTCCTGGGCTGTGGAACATTGTGGTGGCTCCTCCCATTTCCAGTTCTGGCGCAGAGTAAGTGGCTCCCCACCTGGGCCTACCACAGCTAGCTGCTTCTCTCTCCAGCCCACCGAAGGAGCTGCATGCTGAGATGTCACTATGCTCTTGCAGCTCCCTGCCTTCTGAGCTTGCAGTACCTCCACAGCACCGAGACTCGACAATGTAGCCATTTTTTTTTGGTCCTGATTAGGCAGCCAGTGTGCCCGCTTTCAGGCTCGTTCACACCTTCCCTTGGAGGCTGCTCCCCATTCTGCTCACCCCTGAGCTGGACAGAGGAGAGTAGTTCTCACACTGGCCAATTTTTACCTGAGTAAATCGTTTTGAAATGTGCCCTCTATCAAGCTAATTTTGAAACGAACACGTGGGCGCCCATATGTATTGGTGCACAAGCAAAGAGCCGCTGGAAGTTTAAATCACATGTGCACATGCATGCATATGTTTCAAAATATTCCAACCGCACATAAGTATGCTCCTAATCTTGACAGGTTATTCGAGCACAGCTAGCATGCGTCTTCCAGAGGTCTTTGTTGACTTTTACACACATATAAAGACGGATTTTAAAAACATGCTTGTGCAAGGGACAACCCAGCTTTTCCAGTTAGTCCACCAGTTTGCCCCGTTAATATCGAGGTCTTCCAGACCCTTCTGGTTCTTCATCCTGCACGCCTGCCATTTGACCCAGACCCCTCACCCTGTCCTTTGGGCCCTAAAACTCGATCTCCAGACTCGCTCCTCATCTGGAGCAGCAGTAAAGTCATGCGGAGAACGAGCCGACATGCCGCAGTTTCTGTTTTTTAAAATACGGAGTTACATGCGTAACCATTGGTCCCCCACCCTAACCCAGAACCGCCCATGCCCTCCCCTTTTCCGCCCTCTTAGTTTTGGACACACGCAGCGGTAGGTCTGCGCGTGCTTCGTGGCTTTTTAAAATCTGCGCTGCTCGCACGCAGCCCACATGGGGCGGGTATGTGGGCGTTTTTGCACGAGCAACGCTTTTAAAATCTCTCTGAGTCTAGCGTTTAGAAAAAAAAAAAAAAAAACCCACAGGAGGATGAGGACGCATAAAAGTATCGGGAAGAAACAAAGGGGAGGCTAGAGAAGCAAAGCACTCAATATAAGGAAGAGAAGAAAAGCCTTCATTGGATGAAATGCCTGAACAGCGGAATAAAAATCAAATAAAATATAACTAAATAAGGCAGAGAGAATAATCCAAAGGGGAACAGTAAAGATTAAAAAGGAGAAAGTGGTGTTATTGAGGAATGACATCATTTTTGTTCTTGTTGTAATAAGCACTGAAAAATTCCTGATAAAAACGGAAAATGGAAAACGAAGGTCTCTCTATAGACAGAAGGGGAAAGTGATATGCCCAAGGCAGGATCCGGGGGGGAATAAAGGATTGTGAAATGATCACAAACTCATTGATGAGATTAGATAAGGCAATGGGACCTAGAGCTGTGAAAAAGCCGAAGGAAATGACAGCTGAACCCTCACAGCTCTGGGGGTGGTTTTTCAAGGGAGTAGAGAAGAGTTGATGTAGCTCCACTCCAAAGACTGTGGAAAGAAAGAGGGGTGGAGGCAGCTAGCTACACACCTATCAGTCTAACTTCAGTAACACAGCAGAAGGTGACCTGCTGGCTCGTCCAGTCTGCCCAGTTATTTTGGGCCACACTGCCAAGGGTATATTCCAGCTGCCAGTCACGGAATCTTGATTGCTAGTAAAGTATTGCTCGTTATTCAAGTCCGTTTTTGTCATCTTGGTTCTCTGCCACTCGGAAAATCTGCGGAAACCGTTTTAAAGAGGCTAGTGCTGGGGAAACAAGCAGACTGCATGGTTTCACAAGGCAGAGATCTCATGAAACAAACTCGCTTGAGGACCTTGATGAGGTGGCCAAAGTAGTGGATCAGAGATGAGCAAAGGATGTGACCTGGCTGGAAATCAGCAAAGGTTTTGACGCTGATCCACGTAGAAGATCAGTGAGCAAACTAGCCATTTATTAACTGGGTAAGGAACCGTTTCAGCAACAAAACTCAAGAGCTGTAGTCAATGGTTTACCACTGTAATGAGGATAAAGGGAGCAGGGGTGGATTTCAGGACTCAAACCTAGAGCAGGGCCTTTTCAACATTTTTTTGTTGGTGACATTTCAGAGGGGCTCGAGGTTTGGAAGCGACACATACATCTGTAACTGGGGAGACACCCTGGGAGATTGGAAGAAATGAAAGGGGATTTGAAAAACTGGAGGAATTAAAAGTTGTGCTTTTTGAAAAAGCGTGGAAATCCATTCATATGGGGCCAAAATTCTATTAACTAGAGCAGGGGTCAGGAACCTATGGCTCGTGAGCCAGATGTGGCTCTTTTGATAGCTGCATCTGGCTGGCAGACAAATCTTTAATAAAAAGTAAAAATCTTAACAAAACCCCCCACCCTCCTGATGCCCCCCCAAGACCTCCAAAATTAATTTACTACAACCCCCCACCCTCCTGACCCCCCCCCCCCAAGACCTGCCAAAAGTCCCTGGAGGTCCAGCGGGGGTCCAGGAGCGGTCTGGGAGCGATCTCCTGGACTTGGGCTGTCGGCTGCCAGTAGTCAAAACGGCGCCGACGGCCCTTTGTCCTCACTATGTCACTGGGGTTGACCAATGGCGGAGGTAGCCCCTGTGACATAGTAAGGGCAAAGGGCTGTCAGCTGCCAGTAATCAAAATGGCGTCGACGGCCCTTTGCCCTCACTATGTCACAGGGGTTACCGCCGCCATTGGTCGACCCCAGTGACATAGTGAGGACAAAGGGCCGTCGGCGCCGTTTTGACTACTGGCAGCCGACAGCCCAAGTCCAGGAGATCGCTCCTGGACCCCCGCTGGACCTCCAGGGACTTTTGGCAGGTCTTGTGGGGGCGTCAGGAGAGTAGGGGGTTGTAGTAAATTAATTTGGTAGGTCTTGAATGGCTCTCACGGAATTACATTTTAAAATATGTGGCGTTCATGGCTCTCTCAGCCAAAAAGGTTCCCGACCCCTGAACTAGAGCATGAACTGGCAACTACCAAACAGGAAAGAGAGCTAGGAGTAATCATCTTGGATGACTTGAAAATTGCCAGTAAGCATAGTGAGGCAGTAAGGAAAGCTAACAATGGGGCCCATTTTCAACTGCTGTCTAGCCAGATAAACGTATCCGGCTAACTTTGGAGTGCAACCACACCACTGAATATATCCAACTTTGTCAAAGTTAGCCATGGCTAACTTTAGGACTGCTTTTCGGCACAACCAGAGTTAGCCGGATAAATTATATGGCTAACTTAACTCTGCCCTGGAATGCCCCTACGTTATCGTGCTACAGTTTAGCTGGATAAGTGGCAGAAATATTCAAGAGTTGGCTTCTGACTGCATAACTCACAAGTTTGAATTGAGGAGATGCTTAAAGGACATTTTTCATCAGTAAAGCAGCACTGGCTGAAAATCTTAAGATGTTCTACTTTTGCAGTGTTTACTATGGGATAAATCTTCAAAGCTGCAAACTTGTAGAAAGGTTTGTCTGTGTGATGGTACCTGTGGATTTGTGGTTTTATTTATTTTTATTTATTTAACATTTTTCTATACCGGCATTCGTAGGACACATCACGTCGGTTTACAAGTAACTGAGAAAGGAAATTACAAAAAACAGGGAAGGGGGCTAACTGGATAATATATAAAAGTACAGATGAAGAGAGTCAAAGAGCAGAGTTACAACTGTTGTCATAGAAACCTAGAAATGAGGGCAGAAAAGGACCAGTGGTCCATCCGGTCTGCCCAGCAAGCTTGTGGTGGTACCTGCTGCACTGTGCAGGTCACCCCCCCCTGCTTATCAGTTTCCCAGACCGCAAAAGCCAGGGACCTTGTTGGTTGCTGACTGAATCCAATTCCCCGTTACTTCTTGCCGTTGAAGCGGAGAGCAATGTTGGAGTTGCATCAACAGTATGAAGGCTTGGTGAATAAGGGTAGTAAGTGCTGCACAGCAAGTTACCCCCATGCACTCTTTTCTTAATTTCCATCCTCCAGCCCTTAGGGATCCCTTACCCTTCAGTGTTCCCTGAACAGTGACCAATATTGTTTTACTCCTACTGGCCCAATGTCCAGAAACAGACTTTGGCAATCCCGGCTGCACTTTCATTTGGCGTGTGTGTGTGTGGGGGGGGAGATGTTAAAAAAAAAAAACGCAGAGAAGACCTTTTCTCAAGCTCACATGAACATTAATCATGTTTTTCCCTCTACGTTTTTCCTTAGCACACTGAAGAGGGCTCTCGACACCTTCAAACAGCGTAAGTACTCTCTCATGCTCTAGAGTTTGCATGAGATTATTCTGTGAGGCGTTTTGGGACATTGCGGTGAGGAGGAGAGAGATGTGGTGAAGCCCTGTTGAATGCGTTGGAATGGAAGAGTCTTTTTTTTTTCAGGGCAGGAGCAGGGCAAAGTGGTCAATGTTTAACCCACACAAGTGATCGCCCTTCCAAATGCAGGACCATTGGTCATTCTGCTTCCCTGTACGGTTGTGCCACTAGGGGAAAACCTGGGGGAATAGGATCAATTGTTTTAGCAACCTTATCCTTGTAATGAGAACCTTCTTGTTACAGAGAAGGAAATGAGTGATAGGAAAACTGGGATACAAGATGAGAAAACAAAATCCCTATAATTAGTACATTTAATAAATACCAAACTAAAACCCTTGAGGTAAAAATACTAAATGGACCCCCCCCCCCCCCCCGCCCCCCCTTCCACACACACAGTTGCCCATGGGCTGATATATGCCAGTTTTATACGGGATCAGGTCATTAGCTATGGACTTTGCGAGGTTTAAGTGAAACAAGACTTAATTCATTAGGGTCAAGTGTCTCCTGGTTGCTCAGCCCATGCCATCCTAACTATTCAGCGTTGTACCATTGCAGTGCCTCGTGCATCTGAAATTGTTCATTATTACCTTAAGCTCGTCCAGTGACGCTGCACAGTTCATTGATTCCTGTGTGCAGATTGGCTGCCAAGGTTAGCAGAGGATGACCTGGGCCTTCACCACCCATATCCTCTTTGAGACTGTAATGGCAATAAGTCCCTCCGGGAGTACATGATGTTGTTTTAGCATTTAAACAGAACCCTAAATCCAGGACACTTTACAACAAATGACTTACAGCAGGGCTTCCCAAACCTGTCCTGGGGACCCCACAGCCAGTCGGGCTTTCAGGATATTCACAATGAATATGCATGAGAGAAATTTGCATGTAGTATATGCAAATTTATCTCATGCATATTTATTGTGGATATCCTGAAATCCCAACTGGCTGTGGGGTCCCCAGGACAGGTTTGGGATGCCCTGACTTACAGGTACAATGAGTTCCTGCTCCAGAGAGTGTAGGATCCAAGTGAGCTCCTGAGGCAATGAGAGACAAAGTGACTTGTCCAAGGTTGCAAAGAGCATTGGTGGCAGAGGCAGAACTTGAACCTGCTCTTCTGGGTTCCTGACTACTATTCTAACCCCTAAACCAGTGGTTCCCAACCCTGTCTTGGGGACCCCCCCCCCCCCCCCCCGCCAGTCGGGTTTCCAGGATATCCACAATGAATATGCATGAGAGAAAATTTGCATATTCATTGCGGATATCCTGAAAGCCAGACTGGCTGGGGGGGGGGGGGGGTCCCAGGACAGGATTGGGAACCACTGCCTTAGACCACCTCATGCCTCATAATACACCAAAAGGATTCCTGGACCAGATCTCCATGCACACCCTGTCTCATGCTTTATTTGATGAGCTGTAAGCTTACTAGCGGGCCGAAACAGTAAAAATTGCAGGAGAGCGGGCGAGCACCCGCTCTCCTCTGCGCGCAATACAGTACTTTCATTTATTTAAATTAGGGCCGGCGGTAAAAGGAGGCACTAGGGATGCGCTATTGTCGGACAGGAACGGTGGCTGACAGCGGGTTTGACAGCCGATGCTCAATTTTGCTGGCGTCGGTTCTCAAGCCCGCTGACAGCCTCGTGTTCGGAAACCAGACGCCGGCAAAACTGAGTGTCCAGTTTTCAACCCGACAGCCGCCGGCCTATTTCAAATTTTTTTTTCTTTTTTTCTTTACTTTTTTTAACTTTCGGGACCTCCGACTTAATATCGCCATGATATTAAGTCGGAGGGTGCACAGAAAAGCAGTTTTTACTGCCTTTCTGTGCACTTCCCCGGCGCCGGCAGAAATTAACGCCAGCCTTTGGGTAGGCGCTAATTTCTTAAAGTAAAATGTGCGGCTTGGCTGCACATTTTACTTACTGAATCGCGGGAATTCCTAATAAGGCCATTTGCATGTTGTGGGTGCTATTAGGTTCGGGGGGGTTGGACGCGCGTTTTCGACGTGCTATTACCCCTTACTGAATAAGGGGTAAAGCTAGCGCGTCGAAAACGCGTGTCCAATCGCGGGTTAACAGTGCGCTCCGCCGGAGCGCATTGTACTGTATCGGCCTGTAGGATAGGGACATCGTTAGCACACAGAGAACTCTGTACAAACAGGGAACACTAGCAAATGTCTGTATTCTTTCAATTGCAGAGATAGAGAATGTGGGACAGTGTCATATCCAGCTGGCACAGATCCTACGAGACGAGGCCAGAAAAATGGAGGAGTTCAAGGAAAAACAGAAACTGCACAGGAAAAAGGTGAGAGAACATTTACCCAGTAAACACCTTTGAGTTTCCTGAAAAGGAGGTTGGGGGATGACCGGGTGGGCTTGAAGGCAGTGATGCACACCGCCACGCGACGGCTCCCCCAGTTCAGTTTCTGAATCGAGTCTTCTGCTCCCCAGGTCTGCGGGAGGAGGGGAGGGAGTGGTGTTCCTTGCTTAAGGGTGACGCTGGCTTAGCCAGATTTAAAACCTATGATAAAGGGATCCAGAAGGAGCCCCAGCCTCAGGACCATTGCAGCAGCGATCAGACTAGGAACCGTGGGAGGGAGGGTCCTATTATAATAAGGGAAAATTCCCCGAGTAGTTGAGAATGAAGGCTCGAGGTAACATGATCCTGACACTGGTATTGATGGAGCTTTATGTAAGATTTAGGTGCTACAACATTGAGCCCTAAGTAGGTATAAGAGGGGATGAGTTTTCTTGCATGGCTTGACTGGACCAACATTGATAGGACCACCAGCTTAAATTCAGGAATAAGTAGGTACTTTGCCGGGCTTACCAGTGCCTCGCACAACCAGGTGGTTGTCGGGGGGCCGTAGGTGTCCCCGCCTCTGATGAAGCAGCTGGCCGTCTCGACTGCCCCCTTCTGGCAGCCATGCAGGCAGGATTTCCCCTTAGGAATGGGGAAGATGATCCCCCCACCCCCCCCTCACTAGGCTGCAGCTGAAGGAGCGGACGGCTCAAACGCAACGTACGCGTTAGAGAGCTTCTTTACCTCTAGCTCACCAGCTGAAATCCAGCTCAGGCCCCGGCAGGGAAATGGTTCGGCAGTCCCAGGAGAGAGCTCTGTTGCGGAACAGCTCTTGCACTCACCCGCTTTGTGTGTTTGAGGATGGGAGTGTGGCGGCAATATTTGTGCAGGTGACGGAAAGTCCTCCAGCAGACTTCAGACCCCACCTGGTAGCCTAGGCGCTGACGAAGAAGTGGCGCACCGTGCACGGGAACGTGGGCAGCGAGTGGTTTCTGAGAACCGAGTGAATGGGTGGCTTTGTGAAAAGCGAGTCCCCCGGGGGGGTTCCCTGCACACCCCTGCTTTGTAGGATCTGCTCATTGTTCTGGGCCAGCTTGGATTGTTTTTGGCTTCTCAGTTACCGTGCTGTTCCCCCTCCCCCCCCCCCCCTCGAGAGCTTTCTTTCCCCTGTTCATGACAGCAGCAGACAATGGGCAGCCCAGCGAGAATCTCACCACCTATTTCAGCTGAACAGTAACTGGAGAGAGGGTAAGAGAGAGAACGATGCTGGCTGGCCGGCTGAGCATATGGTATAGCGGGACTTTTAGCAGTGCAAGGACACTTTAAAGATAGAATTTCCCGATGACACGAGATGGAGCAAGGACGTTTCACAAGTTAAAAACTCGGATGCCTAGGTGAAAGTTAAGAACTGGCTGAGCCATTCCTGCTCCCCCTCCCCTCCCCCCCCCCCGCCCCCTCTTTGATTGCCTGCATGGTTTTGTAGTGCTGTTTGTCTTAGGAAAGAGAGAATGGCAGATTCATGTGTACCATGAGCTAAAACCAGGGCGGACTCAGCCAGACATATAGAAATGGAAGTGGTAGGCGAGCCTAGCTGAGCTGAGCATCTCCTGCTCTTCTTCTTTCTTGCCTGCTCTACACCTGTGCTCTAGAATTGGGGGATCCTGGTCAACAAGTGACGACTCTAGGAGCCAAAGATGAGATGAGCTGAACTAGGTGGTGCATGGCATGCAAACAGGCAATCTCTGCCAAACTGCCATATTCTAAACTTTTTGTGACTATGGTTTGATTTGTCTTGCCTCTGCTTTTTTTCTTCTTTTATCAGTCTTCTTTCTACCTCTTCATTCCTTCTGTTTTCAAACTTTTTCTCATTTTTTGGTCTTCTGTTCATTTTTCCAGCTTCCTTTATTTGCCCCTTTCTTACCCTGCTAGATCAGTCCCACCGGGTGGGTTTATAACCATCCGACCAGCAGATGGAGACAAAGGAGAAAAACTTTTTCAGTGACATTCTCACTGGTATGGAGGATGGTATACTCCAGAAATTGCCAGTATTCTCTGTCTTGAGCAGATGGTTGCACATACTTGACTGGTGCAGCAGGATCCCCAGCTCCCAGGCTTCGGCCTATGGTCTCAGCTGATAAGAGTGAATTCGTTGCTCTGCTCTTAGGGCAAAAGTCTTGGCTGTTTCCCCTGTTTGAGCAGGATTCAGTTCCTAGGGCAACAGTTTGGCTCCCTAGTTCGGCAGTCAAAAGCCAGTTTGAGCTCAGAGAGTAGTAGGTTAGCTCAGGAACAGATCCTTTGAGCTAGGATCCCCTCTCTGGAGTTTTCTCCTCTTGAGACAACCCCTCCTCTCTCTCTCTCTGTATTTGGATCCTGTCTTTGCTTCCTTGTTAAAGTTATTTTAAGAAAAAAAATCTTGAGAGTGTGAAGCTAAAGCCAGGGCCTCAGAATCAGCAAGGAGGTGGGGGAAGGTCAGCTGGCAGCCAGCTGGCCTCTGGGATGTTGAGGCTGTCATCTGCTCTCCTGGTTGCTTTTGTTGGCTCAGGCTCGAGCACTGGTAAGTCTGATCCAGCACGGCAATTCTTATGAGTTGATAGAAAAATCCGAATGAACGCATGTCAAAGCCTACCGGAATTGCTAATTTAATAAATAGTAACACATTGCATCATTTTGAAAATGAATATTGCTACATCTGCAAGGCTAATGATGTATTCATTTATGAGCCACCCACAAATGCAGGCGCAGTGAGGAAGTCTGTTTCCATCTTTGGGCCAAGGATTATCTGAAAAAGAGAGAAACACTGTCGTGGCCCCCTGCAGGGAGCCTTAGTAAAAGAACTGTGACTCTGTCGAGAAGTAAACGTTGTTTCTTTACCAATAGGAAACGTTTTTTTCCCCTAATTGCTAAAAACGATTACTTGCATCTGTTCTTGTTCTGTTATTTCCTGTGTGCACAGCATGGAATGTCCTCCGGTCTGATCTGCAAAAGCATTCAACGCAGGCGATCTGTTTAAAAAAAAAAAGGTGTGAACACACAGTGCTAAGAGCCAAAAAATGACAGCTTGCAAAATTCAGTCTTTCCTTCCTTGTGCTGCTTGCAGGCTGTACTTCCCCAAAGTATCTGTGGCTTTTGCTGCCTGCCGTACAGCCGAATCGGCACGGAAGCAATTGTATTTGTTCACTGTTGGAAACAGCATGGGCAGATGGGATTTCTGTTCTTGAAGAACAAAAGCTCTAGGGATCTGTGTCAACATAAACTGAAAAAGACAGGGGTGTGTGTGTGTGTGTGAACAAATGTAACTCAGATTGTATTGCTAGGAAGCATTCGTAACTGTTCCAGTAAATTAATTCAGATAAGGCGGATCAGATGTTTTCATGGAGCCCTGGATCATGTTCAGTTTTCACTTCTGACAATTATCTGAAAAAGTATATTAATTAATTAATTAATTAATTAATTAATTAATTTGGAGCTTTTTTTATACCGGTATTAGTAGATACATCATACATAAATAAAAACTTCCTGCACACTTAGATTGCGAAGCCCTCTGGTGATAGGGAAATACTATACCTGAATGTAATTCACTGTATGCTACCAATGAAAATATTTGTCTCTATGTGCATCCCTTTGCTCTTGTCCACATTTCATCTGCTATTTAGGTACCCACTCTCCTAGTCCCACAGGGTCATTCTGCAGTTCCTCACAATCTGCTGTTGTTTAAAAACCTATGAATAATTTTGGGTCCTCTGCAGATCTGATCACCTCACTCATTGCCCCCTTTTAATATGTTAACAATGCAGGACCCTGAGGTACTCCACTATTTCTCAAATAGAAAACTGACCATTTAATCCTACCTCCATTCTCCGACAACTGTGAGAGAACAACCCTGTATGCCAAGTTGGAAAAGTGTCTTTTTGAGCAAAAGGAACCTCCCGTTCTTGGGGTAAATAATGTCTAGAGATGGATTCTGCATGTATCCTGCCAAAGTAAAGGCCATCAGAGACAATCCTCGCCCCAAAGGGCTCTGAGTGCTACAGAGATTCTTGGGATTTGCGAATTATCATCAATTTATCCCAAATTACTCCTCCATGGCAGCACCACTCACTACTCTTACCTGCAAGGGTGCCAACACCAAAGACTGGCCACTTGAAGCTTTAGAGGCCTTTCGGAAGTTAAACAATGCCTTAAATAATGAGCCATGCCTGTGACATACGGATCTTACATGGCCTTTTGTGCTGGAGGTCGATGCCTCATCGCTGGGCATAGGGGCTGTCCTTAGCCAGTACTCACCAGAGGGAATCCTCTGGCTAAACATTCTCCCCAGGAGAATGTAATTATAGTATCGGAGACCAAGAGCTTCTTGCTGTCAAACTAGCCCTTGAGGAATGGTGTCACCTACTCGAGGCAGCTCAACATCGAATTGCAACATACACAGATCACAAAAACTTCAAACACTTGCACCAAGCCCAGCAGCTCAATGCAAGACAAGCCTGATGGGCCCTGTTCTTTGACCGCTTTAATTTTGATCTGAGGTACCGACCTGCTCTCCAAAATCTGAGAGCAGATGTCCTCTCTCATACCTTCCAGACATAGGATGTTCCTGAAATTCCAAGACTCATCATCGATCCTGCCAACTACGGTGACCGTCCCTCCAGGAAGGACGGTTGTACCCTCCAAACTCCATGAGAAAGTGTTAAGATGGGCCCAAGACTCACATGTGACAGGCACGAATCCTTGAGCTGCTTCAGCGACACTGTTGGTGGGCGAAGATGAAGCAGGATATCAAGGCCCACATTGACTCATGTCATACCTGTGCATAGCAAAAAGCACTGTTTGGCTGATCCTGGGGGCTGATCCAGTCATTGTCAGATCCCAGGGAACCCTGGACTCACCTGCTCAGGGATTTCATTATGGACCTTCCACTCTCTAATGGCACCACCATGATTTGGGTGGTGGTAGACCAATTCTCTAAGATGCACACTTTGTTCCTCTACTGGGGCTTCCTTCTGCACCAGAACTGGCACGGCTCTTCACCCTCCATGTCTTTTATCTGCATGGCTTACCCAAGCATATTCTGTCTGACAGAAGAGTTCAGTTTAATGCATGCTATTGGCACTCTCTCTACAGGAAACTCGGCATTATGCTTGATTACACCATAGCCTGTCACCCGCAAGGGAATATACAAGGAGAGCATACCAATCACACCCTCAAAACCTTCCTTCGCTCATACGTTAACGAGTGCCAGGATAACTGGTCCTCCCTCCTGCCATGGGTCGAACATTTTCACAATTCCCATATCATCGCAGCCACCGGATCCTCTCCATTTCAGCTGCTCTATGGAAAGCAGCCTCTGTCTCCACTACCACTGCCTGTGATGGTGCCTTCACCAGCAGCTCACCTTTCCACCCAGAAATTGCATGGACTATGGGAATAGACCAAACGCTTGATTGGAAGAACCGCCGATCGAGCTAAAACGACTGCAGATGCCCATAGGAGACCAGCTCCTCAGTTCAAAATTGGAGAGAAGGTCTGGTTAAGCACACGGCATTTACATTTATGACACCTGGCCCCGCGCTACATCAGACCTTTTCCTACACTCCGGCAACTGGGACCAGTTACCGATCAACTAAGATTACCACTGACATAAAAAATTCAGAATGTCTTCCATGTATCACTCCTCAAACCAGTAGTGCCCTCTAGGGCACTACCCGAATCTCAAGATGAACCTGTCGACGGGGACACTATATAAGAAGTTTAAGTATTGGATTCCCATCGGAGGGGCAAGAGGATTGCATACCTCCTCTCATGGAAGAACTATGAACGGGAAGAAAACTCCTGAGAACCAGTTTCTAATATATTGGACAAGAGTCTTCTGAGAGTTACACCAACGCTATCCCATCCACTACAATGTCAGAAATATTGTCCCCGTTGACAAGCACCAGATCCAATATCCTTCCCTCCCATGTGGATTCCGTTACCAGTTGACAGAACTGTTCTTCTTGCAGAGAATCCAGGATCTCCCTGCTTGTAGAGGATACTGCAGTTGGGATGTACCAATCGGCATCTGGAAGATTAAAATCACCTAGCAGCAGCATCTCCCCTTTCACAGCAATCCTGTGAATATCCTCTATTATTCTCTATCCATCTCCTCTGTCTACATTACACCAACATAAATAAGTGTTCCATTCCTTTTTTCCAGATTAACTCACAGTGCCTCCTCCTTACCTTGTAAGCCCAGTAATGCTGTTGCTTTAATTCTGTTCTTTATATATAATGCCACTCCTTCTTCTTTCCTTCCTACCAGGACCTTCCTGAATAGATTGTAGATAGGTATAACTATATCCCAGTCATAGTTTTCCATGCACCAGGTCTCTGTGACAGCCACAATATCTAAATCAGCTTCTTCTATAACTGCCTCTATATCTGGATTTTTATTCCTTATACTATGAGCATTAGTGTTCATAGCTTTCCAAATATTGCCTTTTTTCCATATTTCCCATTTCTATGTGAGTATTTAATGTTTTACTTACCTTAGGGTTTTGGTTACTCATTTCCGATGATTCTAGTTTAAAGCCCTCCTCAGTAGGTTTGCCATTCTGTGTTGAAGGACTCTGTACCCTTTCTTCGACAAGTGGATCCCAACTCTGCTCAGCAATCCTTGAAATATCATCTCTTGATCCAGGAAGCCAAAATGCTCATGTCAACACCATTTACACAGCCATTCATTTATCTCCAGAATGCAAGATTCCCTGCCTGGGCCTTTATCCTTAACTGGGAGGATTGAGGAGAATACCACCTGTGCATCTATCTGCTTTACCCTCTCTCCCAGAGTCCTGAAGTGAATTTTTAAATCTTTTTTTTAATTTATTATTTTCCAAACAGACACCAACAATTACAATGTATCGTAATCTATTAACATTGGTTGAATAATACGTGCCCGCACCGCTCCCGGCTTCGGACGCCTTTCGCCTCCTCCTCCTCCTCCTCTGCCGGGGCTCCCTAAGCCCAATCGGGGCTTGAGCCCGCTCACGATCACGTGAGCTGCACAGAGGAGGAAACCAGAACAGCTAAGAACTAAAAGGGAAAACAAAAAAATCCCTACCTAAGACCAGACGGAAGTGCAGGAAATCGCAGGACACACGCGGTGAGTCAGCCGCGCCCCCCGGAGGCACTAGGCCTATCAGAGGGTGCCAAAAAAGGACTTTAAATCTCGGCACACCCTTCCAGCGTCGCACGCCGGGCGTCGCGCGTCCGAAGGGGCACGACTTAAGGGGCCTGCCCCTTAGTGAGCCCCTTTGTGAGACTCCGGTGAGGTGAGGTCAGGGTTAGACTACAAGAATAACCCTTTCCATTAATACTCAGCCTCGCCACACCTTCCAAAGCCTAGCACACCTATACCAGACAGTCAACCACCCTGCGCTCATCCTTCCACTCCAGCAATCATCCAGCGCTCACCCTTCCACTCCAGCAATCATCCAGCGCTCACCCTTCCACTCCAGCAATCATCCAGCGCTCATCCTTCCACCCAGCGCTCACCCTTCCACTCCAGCAATCATCCAGCGCTCATCCTTCCACCCAGCGCTCACCCTTCCACTCCAACAATCATCCAGCGCTCATCCTTCCACTCCAGCAATCATCCAGCGCTCATCCTTCCACCCAGCGCTCACCCTTCCACTCCAGCAGTCATCCAGCGCTCATCCTTCCACTCCAGCAATCATCCAGCGCTCACCCTTCCACCCAGCGCTCATCCTTCCACTCCAGCAATCATCCAGCGCTCACCCTTCCACTCCAGCAATCATCCAGCGCTCATCCTTCCACTCCAGCAATCATCCAGCGCTCATCCTTCCACCCAGCGCTCACCCTTCCACTCCAGCAATCATCCAGCGCTCATCCTTCCACTCCAGCAATCATCCAGCGCTCACCCTTCCACTCCAGCAATCATCCAGCGCTCATCCTTCCACCCAACGCTCATCCTTCCACTCCAGAAATCATCCAGCGCTCATCCCTCCACTCCAACACACATCCAGCGCTCATCCTTCCACTCCAGCAAGCATCCAGCGCCCACCCTTCCAAGCCTCAATGCATACTGGTCTCCCTATTCCAATTCTCCAACAAAGGTCATTTCTCATTAGAAACCCATCAGTGTTTTCACGGCCAACTACCTATAAATCACTCATTCCTATCATGATTTCCACCCTTACACAGACACTAGGCCTAGCTCTTTTCTCTCTGATTTTATTCAACGCTCAATCCCTTACCAAAAAAACACTAATACTTAATGACCTTCTACTGGACACCAAACCCGACATCTGCACAATTACGGAAACATGGCTTAAACAGACGGACACCGCACTAATAAACCAACTTCCAACGGAATCCCATGATTTCTTCTCTATTCCCAGACAGAAAAGAAAGGGTGGCGGTATTCTCCTTGCAGCCAAAAAAGAGCTGAGACTTACTCAATTCCCAATTCACTCTCCCACAAAAATTGAAGCCGGATTTTTCAAATCAGACCGGCTACAAATCATTCTAGTCTACGCCCCTCCGGGACTTCTGGAATCAGACGCCTCCCCCATTCTAGAAATAATAGCTACTAACCTAAATCTTGCGGTTCCAGCCATCATTTTGGGAGACTTCAACTTACATGTTGACGACCCCGCTCCATCTACAAACTGTGAAACTTTCCTAAATGCAATGACCGCCATGGGATTCAAGCAGATAATCAACAACCCTACTCACAGAGCAGGTCACACTTTGGATCTCATTTTTGTAAACTCAGGCATCTCGAACTCAGCACCCCCCATATGCAAATTAGTCCCCTGGTCAGACCATGCTTTAATTTCTACCACTTTTTCGCTGGCACAATCTAACATCAAACACGATCTTCAACCTCAATTTACTTACAGAAACCTATGTTCATCCGATGAACTTCACGAACACCTTGTCCTAGAACTCCTCCCACATAGACATCTCCACTCTCAACACGGCTCTCCACTCATGGTCCAACATCACAGAATCGGCAGCTAATAAACTCTGCCCACTGGCAACAAAAAAACCTAAACATAATGCCGCCAGAAGACAACCCTGGTTTAATGACCAACTACAAAAACTCAAGCTTTCCCTGAGACAAAAAGAAAATAAATGGCGTAAAGCACCATCACCGACCTCCCTCTCAGCTTACAAACTCGCTCTTCACATTTACAAGAGCTCCACACTAAAAACAAAAAGGGACTACTACGCTCACAAGATACATCACCTCATCTTCGATTCAAAAGCCCTCTTTACTTACGTCTCGAACTTAACTCAACCCAATTCTCCGGACATCCCACTCAACCAAGCGCACGAAAAAGCTGAGGAGCTGGCCATCTTCTTCAGTAACAAAATTTCCAGCCTGCAATCTCAACTAAAAACGAATACCCTAGCTCCACCCAGCACATTCCGCCATCACTGCAACGACATTGCTATACAAGCCTTCGAACCCATTGCAATATCAGAGACCAAGTTAGTATTGAAGAGAATGAAACCATCATCCCACACATTTGACCATATCCCTCCCAAACTACTGCTGCTAATACCAGATACCATCTCCAAAACCCTAACTGACATTATCAATTGTTCCTTAGCCCAAGGAATTTATCCTGACGACCTGAAAGTTGCTTCTATCAAACCCCTATTAAAAAAACCGAACCTTAATCCTAAAGATCCATCCAACTTCCGCCCAATATCCAACCTTCCTTTTATAGCCAAGGTTACAGAAAAATTAGTCAACACCAGATTATCAGAATACCTCGAAGACAACAACATATTATTCCCCACTCAATACGGCTTCCGAAAATCTTTAAGTACAGAATCACTCCTCATATCTCTGACAGATTACCTCATCATGGGCCTCGATAAAGGTCACGCCTACTTGCTGATACTCCTCGACCTATCGGCGGCCTTTGACACCGTGAATCACTCCCTTCTCCTAAATCAACTAGCGAACATCGGAATTACAGGCTCTGCTCTTGCCTGGTTCAAATCATTCTTGGGAAACAGAGGATATAAAGTCAAAATACATAACAAAGAATCACAGTTTTACCCTTCCTCGCTAGGTGTTCCACAGGGCTCCTCTCTCTCCCCCACGCTCTTTAACATTTACCTCCTACCCCTATGTCAACTATTAACCAATCTGAACCTCAAATACTTTCTATATGCAGATGACGTCCAGATTGTCATCCCTATCAAAGAATCCCTTACAAAAACTATCAAAATCTGGGAAAACTGTCTTCAAAATATTGACAACCTCCTCTCCAGTCTAAATCTAATCTTAAATTCCGCAAAAACCGAAGTCCTCATAATTTCCCCTGAAAACAGTAACCTCACCTCAAATCCACCAACCGGCTTTCAAACTTCACATGTAAGAGACCTAGGAGCCATTATCGACAATCGGCTAAATCTAAAATCTTTTATTAATCAAACCACGAAGGACTGCTTTTATAAATTACACGTCTTAAAAAGAATCAAACCACTTTTCCATTTCCACGATTACAGAACAGTTTTGCAATCAATAATCTTCTCTAAGTTAGATTATTGCAATTCTATTCTATTAGGTCTCCCGTCTTCTCATACTAAATCTCTTCAGATGGTTCAGAACACGGCGGCCAGAATTTTGACAAACACAAGAAGAAGAGACCACATATCTCCGATTCTCAAAGACTTACATTGGCTGCCAGTGCACTATAGAATCTTATATAAATCCATTACTACCTACAAAGCATTCCATCAACTCTCTCCGCTTAACCTCCAAATCCCATTTAAAAAACATACCTCCATCAGACCTATCAGAGTCCTACAGAGACTCATTACAGGTGCCTCCTGCAAAAACCTTTAACCATAGGACTCTCAGAGACAGGGCTTTCTCTACAGCAGGACCTACCTTGTGGAATTCCATCCCACCAGAACTGAGACAGGAACCTTGCCTCCCCACTTTCAGAAAAAGACTTAAAACCTGGCTATTCTTGAAAGCCTTTCCAGATACCAACTGAACCCACTCTCAACTCAAGCAACTAAGAACTCCCGTCAGGGTAATCAACAACCTTTGACAACTCAATAATGTTCTTTCTTTTTTAATTTGGCAGGTTTTATTTACCTTGGTTATTCTTTTGTTATCTCATTGTTAATCTCTCTTTTGCCTTCTCTACATTCCAAGTTGCATTTTATCCCTGTTTTATTGTAACTGCTACCTTATTCTTCTATCACATGTTAATGTTTTAAGTTATTAAGTATTTATTCTTTTGTCACACCTTGTTATTTGTAAACCGGCATGATGCGACTCCCATCGCGAATGCCGGTATATAAGAAATTTAAATAAATAAATAAATAAATACTGCAGATAGATTACACAATTGGCACAGCAGAAAAAAACAGGTCTCATCCAAATCGATTCACTCTGCTATCTATCTATACAAATAATACTTTCTAACTTCAGGAATCAATTACTTATTTCATCTCCATAGCAAGTCCAATATAGACCCCATATCTGATTATAAAATTCTGTCCTATTACGAAGCATGTAAGACAGTTTTTCAAGTATATGGCTATCTCAGTGAGTTTCATATCCCAGCAATGTCTTGAGGGGCCACATTTTCATTGATGAGCTATTGTAAATCGAGCAGCATGCAACATATTCTCAACCAGTTTCTTGCTTCCCCTCTTATCTCATTTATTTCCCCAGCAAATACAAAGTTACATTTACTGTTATCTGATGTTTGCATGTGCTTGAGATGCAGTCGGTAATTTCTAACCAAAAATTCTGCATTTCAACACATTCCCACCACATATGGAAATATGTTCCAGGTAGCTCACATCCCCTCCAGCATAACTAACTTACATTGCTGAATCTAGCAAAGAATACAGGTGTATGATACATTTGATGCAGTAATTTATAAAGCAGTTCTTGATCCTTATTACAAATAGAGATATTTCTTGCAGCTTTCTGTATGGATTTCCATTCTTGTTCATCTAAATCAGCATTTGGGTCAGTATTCCATTGCCGGATTAATTTAGCCACTGTTTCAGCTTCACAGAGCTCTTATCTAATAGTGATATACAAGACAGATATCTAATATTTTGTTCTTTTTTTGCAACATAACACCCTTTCTATGCCCTCACATTCTTCTAGATCTTCAAAATTAATTTTAGATTGTGACAGGTCTTTTCTCAACTGTAAATATAAATGCTGTGTTGAGCCCAGTATCTGAAACTCACTCATCAGTTCAGTGAAGGTTTTAAATCTACCATCCTCTATTAACTACCCAAGAAATCTAAGTCCTTATTCTTTCCACTTCTCCATATCTGGCGAAAAAATATGTTTTGAAAGATCAGGATTTCATGATGATGACATATAAGATCTCTGAACAGCCAATGTTGCAATACTCAATTGATCTCCACACTTGAAGTGTGTGGGCTAATATTAGTTGACCCCGTACAAGTTGGCAACTATTATTGGCTGTAGGCTGCATATGTAACAAAGAGCCTAAACTACAATCTCTCACCCCTCCTACATCTGTTGAAAGCCGACTCTGGGGGATCTATCCCCAGCCACCGTTCGCAAGCATGCAATCCTGCAAGGCCAATATTATCATTGAAAGTTTGGCAATTTGAGGCCTTCTATCTCTCTTGGTTTGACCATTTCATCATTTTTAAGCTGCAGTGGCTTACCCTTCCAAACAAAACTAGATATCTCTCCTCGGAGGCTTTCATGGGTACATCGCAAGGTAGATGCATAAAGGGATATATCAATCTTGGTAAAATGGCCATCTTTATCAAATTAACACAACCCAAAAGTGAAATTGGCAATGAGGACCAGTTCTATAACTTCACCTTTATCCTCTGAAATATTGATGGGTAGTTATCTTTATACAATTTCACATAAGTCTTAAGAGACCCAAATTCCCAGGTACTTGAACCCTTCATCAGATTCCCGAAAGTTATCTAGCTCTTGCTGATGTTTCCTAGTTGGGCCTACCATCAATAGCTCAGATTTAGAATTGATGACGTACCCTGAAATTTCACTAAACTGCTTTATGAGAACCATCAATGCTGGTAAAGATTTAGACAAATTAGTCAAATATATTAAGGTATCATCTGCATAGAGTGAAATCTTATGACTCATGTTATAAAATGAGAACCCCCTCTATATTTTTTAGACTTCCTTATAGCCTGTGCTAAGGGTTCTATAGCTAGATCAAATAGCAAGGGAGACATGGAACACCCCTGCCTTGTCCCTGTGCCTATCCGGAAGGAGGCAGAAAGCGTTCTATTTGATAGAACTCTGGCAGTGGGGATAGTATATAGTGCCTTTATCCAAGAGACATCTCTGGAAATCCAAAACATTTTAACACTACGAACAAGTATGACCACGAAACCCTGTCAAAAGCTTTATCACTATCCATGGATATAATTGTCCCTGCCACTTTCTTTTGAGAAGCAAAGTGCAAAACATTAAACAATTATCTTGTATTGTTGGTTGACAACCTTATGAAGTCACTTTTGATACGCTCTGTGTAGTACCTTGCACTATCATTCATGCCAACATGGATGAGCAGCATAGGATAGTGGTCAAAAACCTGAGGACAATCTCGGCAATCTCTCAGTAATGTCTTGGATTTTGGCACCTGGCAGACAGCACGCTTCTTGGGACAACGTGTCTGGTCGGCAGCTGGATGCCCCTCAGAAGCGAGTCACCAACAACCTCTACCCTCCGCCTCCTAGATGCAGTGGTTGCTGTGCCCGCAACTTTTGGGTTTGCATGTCCTGGTTCCTCCCCATCATGGGATGACATCACCTCCTCCTCTTATAGGGCTGCATACTGGTTCTTCAGTTCAAGGGAAATTGGAACTGTGGTGTAGCGTCCAGTAGCAGGTGGATCATAAGAACATAAGAAAATGCCACACTGGGTCAGACCAAGGGTCCATCAAGCCCAGCATCCTGTCTCCAACAGTGGCCAATCCAGGCCATAAGAACCTGGCAAGTACCCAAAAACTAAGTCTATTCCATGTAACCATTGCTAATGGCAGTGGCTATTCTCTAAGTGAACTTAATAGCAGGTAATGGACTTCTCCTCCAAGAACTTATCCAATCCTTTTTTAAACACAGCTATACTAACTGCACTAACCACATCCTCTGGCAACAAATTCCAGAGTTTAATTGTGCGTTGAGTAAAAAAGAACTTTCTCCGATTAGTTTTAAATGTGCCCCATGCTAACTTCATGGAGTGCTCCCTAGTCTTTCTACTATCCGAAAGAGTAAATAACCAATTCACATCTACCCGTTCTAGACCTCTCATGATTTTAAACACCTCTATCATATCCCCCCTCAGTCGTCTCTTCTCCAAGCTGAAAAGTCCTAACCTCTCTAGTCTTTCCTCATAGGGGAGTTGTTCCATTCCCCTTATCATTTTGGTAACCCTTCTCTGTACCTTCTCCATCGCAATTATATCTTTTTTTGAGATGCGGCAACCAGAATTGTACACAATATTCAAGGTGCGGTCTCACCATGGAGCGATACAGAGGCATTATGACATTTTCCGTTTTATTCACCATTCCCTTTCTAATAATTCCCAACATTCTGTTTGCTTTTTTGACTGCCGCAGCACACTGTACCGACGATTTCAATGTGTTATCCACTATGACACCTAGATCTCTTTCTTGGGTTGTAGCACCTAATATGGAACCCAACATTGTGTAATTATAGCATGGGTTATTTTTCCCTATATGCATCACCTTGCACTTATCCACATTAAATTTCATCTGCCATTTGGATGCCCAATTTTCCAGTCTCACAAGGTCTTCCTGCAATTTATCACAATCTGCTTGTGATTTAACTACTCTGAACAATTTTGTGTCATGTGCAAATTTGATTATCTCACTCATCGTATTGCTTTCCAGATCATTTATAAATATATTGAAAAGTAAGGGTCCCAATACAGATCCCTGAGGCACTCCACTGTCCACTCCCACTGAGAAAATTGCCCATTTAATCCTACTCTCTGTTTCCTGTCTTTTAGCCAGTTTGCAATCCACGAAAGGACATCGCCACCTATCCCATGACTTTTTACTTTTCCTAGAAACCTCTCATGAGGAACTTTGTCAAACGCCTTCTGAAAATCCAAGTATACTATATCTACCGGTTCACCTTTATCCACATGTTTATTAACTCCTTCAAAAAAGTGAAGCAGATTTGTGAGGCAAGACTTGCCCTGGGTAAAGCCATGCTGACTTTGTTCCATTAAACCATGTCTTTCTATATGTTCTGTGATTTTGATGTTTAGAACACTTTCCACTATTTCACCTTCCACTCTGCTTGAGTTTTCCATCTTAGATGACTTGATAAGCATGTCATCATTGTAGTCCTCATCCTACCGGATGCTTTTCAGTTTTCCTGTCTCCTCTTTGAGTTCTGCCACCTCTTTCCTGAGGGTTTCAATCTGCAGACATCTTTCACACTGAACCATTTCCTCATTGTGGCTCAGGAAATCTGACTGGATACAATTGACAAGCGGACCAACTACTTTTACTCCTTGCACAGGGCCTCTGCCCCAGTGAGATCTAAAGTAGTTCCCCTCACTTACTAAAGTTATGAGGACTTTGATGCACATCTTTTAGCAATACCCAATTCATGTCAGCTAAGCAATGTGTGTGGGGGTGGGAGGGAAGGGAGGGGTGGATGAAGTGAGGGAGTAAACTCAAAAAGCAAAATACCAAGGTGTTTATATGGTTGTTAATACTTTTATTTTGTAGGATTGTTTATGATTAACTCCAATAAAACTGTTTATACAAAAAAAAAAAAAAAGTAGTTCCCCTCCTCACTGTTTCCATGACCAGTTCCTGCATGAAGCAGTCATTTATAGCATTTAGAAACTTTATCTCCCTAGCATGTTCTGAATGGTTGTTTACCCAATAAATATTGGAATATTTGAAATTCCCATTAGTATTTTGTTGCCAATTGTATTAGCCTGTCTAATCTCTGTTAGCATTTTACAGTCTGTTTCCTCATTCTGGCAAAGTAGAGGGGGGGAGTAGTAAACCCCGCCCCCCCCCTTCCTCCACTGTATGCTTCCCAGTCACACTTGGAATTTTTACCCATAAGGATTCAAGAGTGAAGTTTGTTTCTTGTGGAACTTTTATCCTGCTTGACTCTGTATCGTCCTTAACATATAGTGCCAACCAGTTTGATTTGCCCTGGGATCACACTGTCCCATTGGTTATCCTTCTTCCACCAGGTATCTGAGATACTTGTGTTTATATCTTAATTTAATGCCATACATTCACTGTACAATCAAGAGAGGTAATTTTTAAAGGGGTTACACTTGTAAATGTGACATACTGTTGTAGCAATTTTCAAAAGCCATTTATTCGAGTAAAGTGCACTTATGCGAGTAAATCCTATGGACAATTCAATGGCATATACTGTAGCAATTTTCAAAAGCCCACTTCAGGAAAGTGCATTTACATGTGTAAAACCCAATTTTAAGCATGTAAATGCTTTTGAAAATCCGGTCCTTATCTTTTAGACTTCCGGTATTTACATATAGACAATTTAATACATTTTTTAAATTTGTAATTACAATCTGCTTATTTGTAGTTGATACAGGTAATTTGGAATCCATCATATTTGCCTACTCTTTATTGAATTCCACACGGGCAGCTTCATCCTTTACCACAACCTCTCTATCAGGATATTGTAACTTCTCTGTTGTGTATCATTAGATATCCTTCTCTGAAATATGCGACCGTCTGCTTTCCCCCTTGGTTTACTTTAAAAGCTGCCCTACCTCCTTTATAAACGTTAGTGCCAGCAGTTGGGTTTCACCTCGGATAAGGTGGTGCCCTTCCCATCTAAATAGGGCCCCTCACCATCCCCAAACTGTTCCTCAGGTCCTAACAAACCTAAAACCCTCTTCCCTGCTGCATCGTCTCATCCATGCGTTGAGACTCCGGAGCTCGGCTTGCCTCTGGGGTCCTGCGCATGGCACGGGGAGCATTTCTGAGAAGGCTCCCCTAGAGGTTCTGGATTTCAATTTTCTACCTAAAATCCTACATTTATCCTCCAGAATGTCCTTCTTGCACCTTCCTATGTTCAAACTTAGCCGGGGAAACCTTTTCAATGGAGACCTCTGTTGCTTTGAGCAAAGTACGTAAGCCGAGTCGTACTCCAAGTGCTCTCTGATGAATAAAGGGTAGTAGACAAGCTGCGGATGTGTACATTTGTAGGTTATATTTCTCAAGGAACAGAGTGAAGCCAAGCTCAGGATAGGTTGTTGAGTGCAGAGAGATTGTCAGGGCAGCGGAAAACAGGATATTCTGTAGCAATGTGGTTTGCAGTAGGAGGTGGCAGACAGGTCCTTCTGAAACAGGTTGGCTTAGAGAAACATAGCATATGACTGCAGATAAGAACCATAAATCACATCCAGTCTGCCCAGTTTTATTTCTGTTGCATTTTTTTAAATAGATTTTTCACCCATAAATTCCCAGGTTGGAAGGCACTGGAAGTGGGGCAGCTGCAGGGACCATGGCAACAGGCATAGCAAAATCGAAGCCTTTGACCTGGCGCAACCCCATGACCTAAGGTGACTGCCACTGCTTCTGCTGCCACTACTCCCCCCCCCCCTCCCCGATCCTGGCCACTCGCAGTGCTGACCTTGCAGCGCCTCTGTCAGTCTTCCTGCTCCACGGCTGCCGGCGCCTGAATAACGTCATCAGGTGCCGACAGCCATGGAGTAGGAAGAGACCCGAGGCCTTGCAAGGCCATGATCCTTTAGGAGGTGGGTGATGGCCTGGCAGCAGCACCTGGGGGGTGGGGGTGATTGGGAGAGAAGAGAGTGAGGGACGGGACTGTGCGAGGGAGGGAGTTAAGAGATTGTGGGGGTATGAGTGAAGGTGGGTGGGGGGATTCAGAATAATCAAATGAGGGGATTGTGAAAGTGTAAACGAGGGTGAGTGAGGGTAGGGAAAAGGGAGGTGGATACAAGGGGGAGAGAAAGTTTTGGGAGAGGATGGATGGGGCAGGGTTGAGTGTAAGTGGGTGTGGGATTAAGCGGAGAGAGGGTGGGCTGAAGGAGAAAAGGAGGTGGGAAGCTGGAAGAGATTGCTGGGGGCAAGAAGAAAGGGGGGCTGAGAAGAGAGGCTTGGTCATCGTTTTTGTTGGGGGGAGCTCCTCTACCTCCTCTCACTTCTGCTCTCTCCTTCTCCCACCCCCTCCTCTTGCTCTCACCTCCTTCCTTCTGCTACTCCTATCTGTACCCCTACCCCCCCACAAGAAAACCCACAAAGGCTCAATAGGCCCAACCTAGTACCATAAATTATGTTGAGGCTGCAGAGCCTTCATTGCTTTTCTCGGGGACAGACCTCTCTTCTTGGACCCCACACACCTCTTCTCTATTTCTCCTGCCTCCTCTTCAGACCTTCCTGTTTCTCTTTAGCAACCCACCTCTATCCCCATCCCCTCTCTCTTTAAGCATCTCAGCTCTCTCCATATCCCCACTCCTCCTTGTTCTCGCCCCTTCTCCCCCCTTCAGCATCTCCCCATCTCCATTTCTCTGTCCTCACTTTTCTGGTCAGCAGACTAAGCTCCAATATTCACCTGGAAGAATGAGTACATTTTTTTTCCCATTGATTTTTCTCCCGATTTTTATTCTTGTAAAAATAAACCCTGATAAATTCACAGGAAAAATAAAAACAGAAAATGAAGGTTCCTGTGCATTTTCTATAGGCTCCCAGTTGATGCCTGTCTTCCCTTTCAGTCCTTCTTGTCTAAGCAAAGTGCCCAGCTGAGAGGCAGGTAAGACAGATCTAGGGGACTCTATCAAGGCTGTAGCTGGAAGGTCTTGCAGAAAGTTACTGGCCGGGCTTTGGACACGAGCGACCTCAGGGGGTCTGCGCTCTCTTATATTTGGCTCAGGCCCCCCCACCCCAGAGCAGCAGGATCATATCCCATCTGAATCGCTCCCTTAAAGGTGCAGCAGTTAGAGGGCCTGGAGGCACTGGGATAACTGCCAGTCCATGATCCCCTGCACCTTTAAGGGAGCTAACTTGAATGGGGAATCACCATTGCCCTTGGGCTAGACATATCAAAAGGTCTGAGGCCATCAATGTCTTTGTTTACTTTTGACAGGTAAATATTTATCCCCCCTTCTCTCATGTCCTTCAAAGTTCAGGAATGCCTGGGCTGAGTGGAAGCCTATTTACATTATGGCTCTTCCGCAGCCTAAGAAATGAACACTTGTATAAAGCAGCTGCCTTAACTTCAGAGGGAGCGTGCAAAACAGCAGAGACACAGGGCAGGGGGAGAGTGCAGGGACAGGAGATACAGTGTGTTGCTAGAAACTTAAAGGGCTTTGTAGCCACTGCAATGAAGCCCCACATAAAATGGAGTAAGGGGCAGGTCTGTCTACAGTGCCCAACCACGTTAACCTTGGAGCCCCACCTCCCCAAAAAATATTAAGTTCTAGCCCTGCTTCTGGGTGTAGGTAATTGCCTAACACTTTTGTGACTGGCTTTCAAGCCTTTTATTCCCTTGGACAGAGTAACTACACGGCTTAATTCTGGATGGATAGCATTCGGCGATTGGCCTGGCCCCCTGTTTCTTTAAGGGCATCCTAGGAAGCTTTGCTGTAATCTGTGCTACATGTGATAACTGCATGGGAAGTAAACGTACAGTTAATAATAAATCAAGTTTAGACTGACTTGTTCAGCAGGAAAAAGAAATTGCCATAAGGCAAACCCGTAAATTTATTGTATTTTATTTTATCTTCTTGTTGACATTCCTACTTGCCTTTCCTCCATAGTCTCAAGGCGATTCACATAACATATAACAAATATTTACAATGCATTCATTTGACAAGGTGGACAAGCTGCATATCTAAGTGACTCTCCTAACACATATTTCCACATTTTAATCCATGGTAACACATGAGAGGGTGTCTAGGAGAGAAGAAATATGGAACAGGAGACATCTCTCCTGGGTGAAGAGGCTGCTGTTGTTTTCATGTTAAAGAAGCAGCACTAGCTAGAAGACACCTCAGAATGTTAGTCTGCCTCTTCTTGTTTTTAGATTGTATTTTTTTTTTGATCCAGCTGTTTCCTTCTGCTCCTTTGGGCTTTGACTTCAATTGGAACCTACCTCTATTGGGCCACAGTTCCATGAGCCTTCATTTGCAACTATCTGGGGTATTTCCCCTAATTTTCTAACCTTCTCTAGCTCAGCTGTTACAGTGATTATCTTTGGCTTGGCGCCACACACCATGAGTCCCTCCGGAACTGGAATGCATGAACCCTAGTTCCAGCAGTTAAGTGTTCCTGCTGAAAAATAAGTGGGACTCCCTCCCTCCCAGAGGCCATGAATGCTGTCTCCACAGTGTCCTCAGCCTCAGTTGGCCCAGGGAAGTGAAAGGCAGGTCTGGGAATCTAAGTTTTCTGAATAGCGGCGCAGAACACTACCGCCGAGCCACAGGGCCAGCCCAGTCTGCTTCTTTCCCTAGCTCTGTTACCTGCTCTTTTTCCTGGCTCTCGTTTTTGCCCCGGGAACATGCGCTGTGAAATCCTTTTAATCGGGCGGTGAAGGGCACTTTTCCGCTAAGTCACTTTACATGGGTAAATGGCTTTGAAAGTTGTGCTCATAATGTACACGGATTTACCACTTCCATTTCCTCCCTTCATTTCCCTTCCCTTACTTCTCTTTCCATCCAGTGCCTTCAGTTTGGGTTTTGAATCCCTCTTTCATTTCCTGCCCTTCCCACCCAGAGAAATACCCAGCTAAGAGACACATCGTTCAGTTCTGAAAACTCTTGCTTCATTTGTGGTAAAATGAAGCTTGAATTCCTAGGGACCAGTAATGTCTTGTGAGAGACATCTTGTTCGGACTCTTTTTCAATTTACAAGATATCTAAGCAGTCTTCCCCCAAACTCTAAACAGTTCCTATTGCCAAAGGACGTGAATAATTTGTCTTTGAAAGGTCACAAGATGAGTGTCGGCACGATATAAAAAATCGTGTGGTTTGTCCGGCAAGGAAGGCCAGTGACTTCGTGGAGACCTTTGGGGTTCTTGATCGTAGGCATATGCCACTCAGATCAAAGTTTTAGCTCAACTTATGTCCAGGAAAAATGTTTTGGTATGTGTTTTATGGAAGTCTGTTACCATCCAGTACTGTCTGTTAATAAATGCTGAATTATAATGTAGAACAGACAGATTAAAACTAATATATAACCACAAAAGTCAATCCAGGGGCAAAAACAGTGGTCTTACAAACTCAAATAATGAAACTTCAAGCACTCTTTTTTTTTTTCTGGATGTAAAAGTAGTATCATGCAAGTCGGGGGAAAGATAAGGTATCACAAATAAGATATGGGATACGAAATCCCTGATATTACAGTCCTGACTTCCCCATTTTAATATAATATTAATTCATATAAGTGAAGCTAGTGATAGTGCAGGTTCAGCAGACCCAGCCTCCACATTTAACAGTCATTACAGTCCAGTAATCAAAACCAGTCCACTACTATCTAAAGCCGACGTGTTTTGGTGAAAGCGCCGGTTTCATGGAGAAATCTGTAATTGTGAAGCACCATGGTGGTTGCAGATTTTCCATGAAACTGGCGCTTTGGCCAAAATGCAGACCATGTCAGCTTCAGAGAATATTTCCTGGCATGAAATTTTATGCTGGCTGCTGCTGTGACTGGGATGGACATCCCTTATTATAATATGTCCATCCCTTATTATAATATGTGATTATAATATCACATATTATAATAAGATAAATTTTCATTTTTCTTCTATTATGTTCCAAGTTTTTCCCCACGTATTCTGTCCCAAGTTTTATGCCCTGTTCTATGTAATTAGCATTCTCTCATGCTTGTTTTTCAGTTACAATGTAAACTGAGACGATATGCAAATTTTGCATGAATCCCGGTATATAAAAATGTTAAATAAAATAAATAAATAAATAAGTTTGCAAATGGGGGAAGTATTGGACTTCTTTTAATTAGGAGATTGTAATTACTGTTATTTGTGGAAGCTCGGTCCTGACATATGATACGCCATACATCCAAGAGGAAACAGTGCCTGAGGTTTTAGTATTTGAGTTGGTAGGACCTTTGCTTCTGCGTTTCTTGAAAACTGGTTTAATAGCTTGGAAAGGTTCTGGATGGACTGCAGTGAAGCTACTTGTGGCTGCTCGTGGCCTCTTGCTAGCTTTGACTGATTAGCAGTTTGACTGAGAATGTTTGTACCTTCCCAAGGGAGGACTTATCTGTGAAACTATGATAAATTACAATAATTAAGTTGCAGTAGCATATTAGCTTAGCAAACAGCACTCGTGTGTTTCCGCCTTCGATCTGGAGGTTGGATGTTGACTGAAATGAGGAAAACTAGCTGTGCAGTGAAGAACATTGGTTCTTTGTCCATCTCGGCAAGTCGCTTCTGCCTGTGCCCTTCTTCTCCTCTGCTAACTCCTGACTCTGCACGTTCCATCTCTCTGTGCCTTATGCCTGGAATATGACTTCCAGAGTCCATGTGTCAGGTTCCCTTTCTGGCCGTATTCAAATCCATTTTAAAAGCTCATCTTTTCCGAAGCTGCTTTTAAATCCTAAGAGGCTGATTTTAACAGTATTGCTTGCGCAAAAAAAAAAAATGCCCACACATGGATAAGTATTTCCGGCTAACTTTAGAACAGTCCTACGATGTGACCAGAGTTAGCTAACTCCAGCCCGCCCCCAAACACCTCCCACCCACCCCTGGACTGCCCCCAATTTATGCAGTTAAAATCTATGCGGCTAAAATTTAGCCGCATACAGCTTCAAATGTCTCCACTTTGCTGTTTAAATGGTTTCTGAATCTCTGCCTCCCAGGTGCTGAGGACATGGAATATTTTTGTTCCAGGATTTCCACTGATTGAAATTTGTTGCCTTCATTTTTCCTAAGAAACTAACTTCAGATTCTGAATCTGGATCCTCAAGAGCAACATTGCACTGCCCAGTCAGCCCCTCTGTCCCCTTTGGGGTCCTTGGCTCTGTGCATTAATATAGATCTTGTTCTTTTCCCAGACGGAGAGCATAATGGAGACCGTACAGAAGCAGAAATTAATGCAGTACAAGAAAACAATGGAAGTAAGTCATTAACTAAGCTAGGTGATGATCTTTTGTAGTGAGAGAGGCCTATTTATTTTGTAATTGCATTTTGTGAATATCATTTAGTTCATTTTGAAGGCATAGTAAGGAAAATCAACAAATGAAATCAAAATGGAAAAAAAAAAGTAAAATCACAGTCTGATCCTGAAGCTTGCGTCCAGCTCTCTAGGTTGGGGTGAGTGGGACAAGATCTTGTGATGTCAGCATCACCCTCCTGTAGCTTTGGGCAGAAATCTTGCTGTACAGTTACCTGCTTCAGAGGCAGCGCCCTCCCCTCAGCCTGGCTCAGAAGCCACAAGTTGAGCTGAGCTGCCTGAGGGCGGCGCAGGACCCATAGGTTCTGGTTTGGTCTGAGTTAGTGGCGCTGTGAAATCAGGGTGAAACTCTCCTGCTTTCTGCTTTGGAGGGGAAGGGGGGTGTTGGGGAAGACTTGGATCTCTCTTCCCCTCAGGCTGGGAGTTTTGTGCACAAGGATATCTCAAGGCCCTTTGTATGCACTCAACAGCCTGGCAGATGAGATTCTCTATGCTGTTGGTTTTGTATCCAAATTAATTCTACTTGCTAAGGTTAACAAATGCTTAAAGATGCAAATTTTTGAAACCACTAAGGGATCCTTTGGACATTGCCTGAGGAACTGACCTTGGTGGTGTCTAATTCTTTTGTGACTTTATCTATTTCAGTTTATAATCATGTTTTGCCACAAAATGTTCAAGCAGGGAACAACAATTATTAGTACAATTAAAATATCATTAAATCAAAATGTACAAAGATAAAAATCATGTAAAAAGCTCCGGGTTTTTTTTGTATCTACGTTGTATCATCTTCTTCCGAACTGTACAGGCAAAGAGAACCTACGGACAGAGGTGCAGAGAGAAAGATGAAGCCGAGCAGGCTGTGAGCCGCAATGCAAACATGGTGAATCAAAAGCAACAAGAAAAGGTACGGAGAAAGAAAGCAACAGCCACTTGACTCAGCCCGGAACATAATTTGTAGCTAGACCAAAAAGGACATTAGTGAGGGAATATGAGAGCGGCTTTCGTGCTCCTTTCTTTCTGTAAAAGCAGACCTGCAGATTGAACCGATAGCTGGGCTGGAATACCGCTCTCAGCGTGGCCCTGAGGAAAACACAAGCTCTGTGCATTTAACACCGCCTTTCCTCCCATTTGAGAAATGAGGGTGTACCTGTAACTACTGAGCTGAGGTGGGGGGAGAGGAGTGAGAGGGTCATCTGGGAAAGATAAAGGGTGGAAGGAGGGTGTGTCTGAAGATTTAAAGAGGGAGTGAGGGGCTGTCTTTGAAGCCTAGAGAGAGAGGGAGGTGTCTGTGGAGGGAGAGTAGAGAGAGAGAGAAGAGGCTGTCTGTGGAGGGAGAGTAGAGTGAGAGAGAGAAGAGGCTGACTGTGGAGGGAGAGTTAATGAAGTATGAAGAAAGAGGGAGAGGAAGGGCATGCCTGTCTGTGGCGGGAACGGGAAGGTCTGGATGGGTACACACTGAGGTGCAGGGATCCAAAATGCAAAGTTAATAATTAAATACTGAATTTCTTTGGGGATAGATACACTAGCGCAGTAAATTGGGAGAGCTTACTACGTGTTTCTTTTTGAGGGTAATTTTATAACAGCCCGAATGTTTACAGTGGACATCAGCGCGCAAGTCCTGCTTTGAAAACTGGCTGGTGCACGGCGGATCCCTGCATGGCCTACGCGCCCACACCTCCTCCTGCTGGGGAGCCGGCGTCTGTACATTTAGCTGCATACTTTCAAAAAGCAGAAGTGCACGGGTAAATGATTTCCCCGTCCCGCTTCCACAGGCACAACCCCCAGGACAATTTTCCAAGGGCCCTGCGGGTTCATCAAACCACATGCTATGCGTGCACATGGGAATTTTTATACATATTTTCGGGAAGTGCAATTTCTCAGACATAGTTTCTGCTAATTTTATCCAATTTTTTTTTTTCAGTTATACAAGTTTTTGTAATCATATTTGCTTTCCCCCTCTCTTTGGGATATGGAATGCCATTTAAATACTTCTGTGTCAAAAGAGCCACCGTTATGGGTTTAGATTAATATTTTCTGAACAGTGTCAAGGGAAAGAGACAGCCATATTTTGATGAAAATACCCAAGAAATCAGCTTCCTCACTACTGAGGCCTCGACCTCTTAGAAAGTTGGGAAGCTGTAGGAGTACCTTGTGTGAAGCGTGAATGTTAACCCTTGTAAAGGCTTTCGAGCGCAGAGCCACCAGGCATCCAAAGGGCTCAGACCCCGAGAGCCGTCAAAGAGTGACATTGTGTTCTCTCTGCTTTCAGCTGTTCACTAAGCTGGCTCAGGCGAAGGTGGCAGCAGAAGACTCCGGTGAGTATTAAGAGGACATCACGGCAGTCTTGAAGGGGTTACCAGCTTCGGCTTGTTGCCTTGCAATGAAATCGCTCTCCCTCTCTCCTTTTCGTCGATGCTGTATTCTGGAGGTTGTGCCATTCCTGCTGCCGCTTTTGTTATTTTCCTCCCGTGAACGGCCAATGGAAGATTTGTTTCCGGGCTTAGTGCAGCTGTCGGGGGGGGGGGGGGGGGGGGGGGGGGAAACACCTCTGAAACCATCCTCTGAACTGACCACAGCTGGTCAGTTGAGAGGTTGGTCGAGAGAGAAGCCAGCTATTGACACTCTGGGGGTTCGTACTGCCCTTCTCGTCCCTGGCGCAGCGTGAGGAACCGGGCTGGTCTATGCTGGGCTGTATCTGCCTCGTCCATGCATGGAAGACTTCGGTGTCAACTGGTCATCAAATTTAACACCACTTCCATTCCCCCCTTCCCCCCCCCCCCAAAGAGCAAAAAGCACATTAATATTAAATGGAAAAAATTGGCTTCATCAAGGGCCTGATTCATTTAAGTCTTTTCTTGTAGAGCCAGAATGGAAGAAAACCTTAGTGAATCAGCCCCTAAGACTCTTAGATCAATGGTTCCCACCCTGGGGTCCATGGAACCCTAGGGATCTCCGAGACCATCACGGGGGGGGGGGGGGGGCGGGCACCAGGCCAGAAGGGAGGCGACCAAAGTGCAACTGCTGAGAAAAAGCAGGCTGACCTCACCTCCGAGGAGCTCTGCTCTGAGGCTCCTGCTGCCTGATCCCAGGATCTCAGCGCCAAGAAGCCCGAGGAGGCAGGGAAGAGCGCAGCTGGTGACCAGCACAAGGAGTCTGCACTGAGAGAAGGGGAGCGCAGCTGATGACCAGCACAAGGAGTCTGCACTGAGAGAAGGGGAGTGCAGCTGATGACCAGCACAAGGAGTCTGCGCTGAGAGAAGGGGAGTGCAGCTGATGACCAGCACAAGGAGTCTGCGCTGAGAGAAGGGAGTGCAGCTGGTGACCAGCACAAGGAGTCTGCACTGAGAGAAGGGAGTGCAGCTGATGACCAGCACAAGGAGTCTGCGCTGAGAGAAGGGAGTGCAGCTGGTGACCAGCACAAGGAGTCTGCGCTGAGAGAAGGGAGTGCAGCTGATGACCAGCACAAGGAGTCTGCGCTGAGAGAAGGGAGTGCAGCTGGTGACCAGCACAAGGAGTCTGCGCTGAGAGAAGGGAGTGCAGCTGGTGACCAGCACAAGGAGTCTGCGCTGAGAGAAGGGAGTGCAGCTGGTGACCAGCACAAGGAGTCTGCGCTGAGAGAAGGGAGTGCAGCTGGTGACCAGCACAAGGAGTCTGCGCTGAGAGAAGGGGAGTGCAGCTGGTGACCAGCACAAGGAGTCTGCGCTGAGAGAAGGGAGTGCAGCTGGTGACCAGCACAAGGAGTCTGCGCTGAGAGAAGGGGAGCGCAGCTGGTGACCAGCACAAGGAGTCTGCGCTGAGAGAAGGGGAGCGCAGCTGGTGACCAGCACAAGGAGTCTGCGCTGAGAGAAGGGGAGCGCAGCTGGTGACCAGCACAAGGAGTCTGCGCTGAGAGAAGGGGAGCGCAGCTGGTGACCAGCACAAGGAGTCTGCGCTGAGAGAAGGGGAGCGCAGCTGGTGACCAGCACAAGGAGTCTGCGCTGAGAGAAGGGGAGCGCAGCTGGTGACCAGCACAAGGAGTCTGCGCTGAGAGAAGGGGAGCGCAGCTGGTGACCAGCACAAGGAGTCTGCGCTGAGAGAAGGGGAGCGCAGCTGGTGACCAGCACAAGGAGTCTGCGCTGAGAGAAGGGGAGCGCAGCTGGTGACCAGCACAAGGAGTCTGCGCTGAGAGAAGGGGAGCGCAGCTGGTGACCAGCACAAGGAGTCTGCGCTGAGAGAAGGGGAGCGCAGCTGGTGACCAGCACAAGGAGTCTGCGCTGAGAGAAGGGGAGCGCAGCTGGTGACCAGCACAAGGAGTCTGCGCTGAGAGAAGGGGAGCGCAGCTGGTGACCAGCACAAGGAGTCTGCGCTGAGAGAAGGGGAGCGCAGCTGGTGACCAGCACAAGGAGTCCTGCGCTGAGAGAAGGGGAGCGCAGCTGGTGACCAGCACAAGGAGTCTGCGCTGAGAGAAGGGGAGCGCAGCTGGTGACCAGCACAAGGAGTCTGCGCTGAGAGAAGGGGAGCGCAGCTGGTGACCAGCACAAGGAGTCTGCGCTGAGAGAAGGGGAGCGCAGCTGGTGACCAGCACAAGGAGTCTGCGCTGAGAGAAGGGGAGTGCAGCTGGTGACCAGCACAAGGAGTCTGCGCTGAGAGAGGGGAGTGCAGCTGGTGACCAGCACAAGGAGTCTGAAGCTGCGTGGAGAGAAGGGGGAGGCGTGCTGCTCCCAGCTCCACGTGAGCAGAGAGCACGTCTGGCCACTGCCAGCCGTGGCCCGTCCTGCTGGCCTGGCGGTGAGGGAGGGGGCGCACAGTTTGTGTCAGAAACCATTCCTTGTTTCATATTATGTTGTATACATTACAAATTGTTCTGGAGTGCATAGTAATGTTATTACATTAATCAGCTTTCCCTATGGCATTTAACTGCATGAAAAAATGAAAGAGACACAAATGTAGGGGGTCTGTGAAATTTTTGGACTGAGGTCCACACTCCCCAAAAGGTTGGGAACCCCTGTCTTAGAGGATTATGACACCTTGGATGGTGGTTCTTGCTTACGGCTAGAGATTTCATTTGAGCATTCAGCTGTTGTATTTGGCAGATCTCAGTCAGTCCAGTGTGGCAGCGATGAGCTGGCTGAGCAAAGCCCATTCTCCTTCAAGGCAAGACCGTTTGTGTGTGTTCATGTTCGTAAGTTGGGCATGGCAGAGTTAAAATGCCCAATGCCTGTTTGGCAGTGTTGGAAATTGCACTGGTCCTGTCATGGTTGAGCAACCTTGGGTTCTGATTCCCTGAGATCTTGGAGGCCTAAAGAGCCAGCCCAGGCTGTATATCTAGCATCCTGCATTCATTCTACAAGCACAAAGATATTTGGAACAGGATTGTTACTTTTTGCATTACTCTGTTTGTCTGTAGCTTGGATGCTGCATACAGTAATGCTTAAGATACTGTTATTGGCAGTAAAATACCTAAAGTATTTGGCACCCGCAGCAGATACGTCCTTTGGCACCCCATCCCATCCCCTATATATACTTTTAAAATTTCCTAAACATCATAAAATATTTCAAAACAGCAACGACATCAAATAACACCCAGTAATTAAAACGAATAAGGGTTTTAAAAATCTCCCACTCTCCATATCTATCATCCTAAGATTGTCGTAGACTGGGGACGTGTATGCACACATACACACACAATATGCTCCCTCTGACACACACATACATGCTGGATGAGAGAGAGAGGGAGTGTGTGTGATAAAGAGAGATAGAGGAAACGTGTGTGTGTGTGTGTGTGTGTGTGAGACGCACATACATACTTCCTCTGCGTTTCTTATAACACAGACACACTTCCTCTATCTCTCACCCACACACATGTTTCCTCTCTCTCTCACACATACTAACACACACACACACACACGCAGACAAAAACTGAATTGGAAACCATAACAAGCCAGATTCTGTATGCAGTGCAATAATGGAAAAGCAGAACATCACTATCCCTCAAAACAATACAATCAAGAAATATAAATCAATCAAAATAGTAAAACCATAATAAAAAAATATACATATCGAAACAGCTGAAGAATAGAATTATCAAACACTAATAAAATATTTCAAAAACAGACATCACATCTAATAATTAAAACTAACAAGGATAAAAAAAAATCTCTTGCTCGCCATACCTGGGAACTTTAGATTTCTAGTCATCCTGAGAGTGTCCTGGATTGGAGGAGAGCGCACAAACTTTCATCCCTCTCATACACATACACATATATACGGGCACGCTCTCAAACAGAAACCCACCCACACGTACACACCCACCCACCCTCTCATATATACACACACACACACAGGCACGCTCTCAAACAGAAACCGACACAGGCACTCACACACACACACAGAGGCACCCTCACACACACCCTCACCCTCTCATACAAACACCCACCCACACATACTCACACACACCTATACCCACATCCTTTCATATATACACACACACACAGGCACGCTCTCAAACAGAAACCGACACAGGCACTCACACACACACACAGAGGCACCCTCACACACACCCTCACCCTCTCATACAAACACCCACCCACACATACTCACACACACCTATACCCACATCCTTTCATATATACACACACACACAGGCACGCTCTCAAACAGAAACCAACAGAGGCACACTCACACACACCCTCACCCTCTCATACAAACACCCACCCACACATACTCACACACACCCATATCCACATCCTTTCATATACACACAGGCACGCTCTCAAACAGAAACCAACAGAGGCACCCTCACACACACCCTCACCCTCTCATACAAACACCCACCCACACATACTCACACACACACACACCCATATCCACATCCTTTCATATACACACAGGCACGCTCTCAAACAGAAACCAACAGAGGCACCCTCACACACACCCTCACCCTCTCATACAAATACCCACCCACACATACTCACACACACCCATATCCACATCCTTTCATATACTCACACACACACACAGGCACCCTCTTATACTCTCATATACACAAACACCTTCTCATACACAGGCACTCACCTCTCACAGGGCCAATCTCTTGCTCTCTCACAATCATTTTGGACCTTTTCTTCAGTGGCTGGCAGCACCGCGGGAGCTTCTTCATCTGCCGCCGGCTCCGGGGAAACACTGGCAGCACCGCAGGGCCTCTTCATCTGCCGCCGGTTCTGGGGAAACACTGGCAGCACCGCAGGGCCTCTTCATCTGCCGCCGGTTCTGGGGAAACACTGGCAGCACTGCAGGGCCTCTTCATCTGCCGCCGGTTCTGGGGAAACACTGGCAGCACTGCAGGGCCTCTTCATCTGCCGCCGGCTCTGGGGAAACACTGGCAGCACCGCAGGGCCTCTTCATCTGCCGCCGGTTCTGGGGAAACACTGGCAGCACCGCAGGGCCTCTTCATCTGCCGCCGGTTCTGGGGAAGGGCCGGTGGCACCGCAGGGCCTCTTCTTCTGCTGCCTAATTGGAGGAAACGCCGGCGGCACCGCGGGACATCTTCTTTGGCCACAGTACCTCATTTTTGCTGGTAGGGAGTAGGAACCCCACCAGCATATTACTCCTCCGCACCGCTGCGGGACCTTCGTATATGCTGGCGGTAATGGCGCCCCCCCCCCCTTAGTACACCACTGGTTATTGGTGATATTTGAAAAGAATATAATGGCACAGATGGTGCCATGATTGTGGGATGGTGATTGTAAGCCTTTCCGTGCCAGATTCTCGCGTTATGACCTGATTAGGTATGTTTGTTTAGTGATTTACATAAACGTAATGTTTTTGTATTGTGGTTTTCCTCCCTTCCTCCCATCTTATCTGTTTTTCTTGTATCGGGCTATTCCCACCTCCAGTACTGTAGCAGTTTAGTGCCTAAACACAGCAAGTTCAAAGCCGGGAGACCGTAATACACACAGCTGCTTCCTGCATCCTCACATTAATTCAGAACAGCCTTCAAGAACACCACTCGCAAGTTCTCAAAATGTTAATGTAAGTGCGGCCACCGCTACTCCCACCGTGCACCTCTGCTCCTCCCTTCCAGGACTCCTCATCTGATTACCCGATCTGTGTCCTGGAGAGATGTGCAGGGCGCTACCCTCGGCGGCAGCAGCAGCGGCTGCAACTTTCCATTAAATGCGGGACCGTGAAGCTGGCAGCGAAGCTTACGGTCCTAGTTGCAGGCCTGTGCACCTCTCCTCCCCCCCCCCAAGCCACGGGTTTCCTCTTTCCAAAGGGAAAAGACAAAACAGAGGTGAGCGGAGCTGCCGTAGGGCCTGCGCGCACGCGCTGGCTAACCCCGCCGCCTCTCTGAGCCCTGAGAGCAGCGCTCAGCCCTGTGGATCCTCTCAGCAGCGTGAGCAAAGTCAGTAGGTTTTTTTTTTTTAAATGTAATTTTTGAGAGTTGTTTCAGAATATCTGCAGTTAAGTGACCCCGGTGGCTAGAACTCGGAATGCTTACTATGGATCAGAAAGCAAAAAGGAAAGAAGAGAGTCAAAGCAGAAAGAATAGTAGTGGGGTGGAGTAAAGCAAGAGAAAAGGCACCTTTAGGAGGGAAAAGGACAAGCATAATGAGAGAGGGCATGAGAGAAGAGAGAAGAAAGAAAGAGGCATAGAAAATAAAAAAAAAAGGTAAAAACTGAAATGGAGAAAAGGAAAGAAAAAAGAGAATTAAATAATTTATCAAGATACATTAGGAAGGCTGCTAAACTAATTTTATAATGCAAACAATTATATTATATCATGTAAATCATATGTAAATTTTTGCAGATGCACCACAGAATTGCTGCAGACGTTTCTGACTCTTGCCGTGGAATCGAGCCCCGGAGCCACCGCAGGAAACGGGGGGCCTTGGCTGCGTGGCCAGCTAGCCAGGGCTTTCAGGCTTCATAGCTGCGTGCCTTAATCACTAAACTAAATTGGCAGCCCGATCTCTACGTGCAAGCACAAAGTACAAGCCTGCTGGCCCGGATCCAAGGCTCTCCTCGCTCTGTTTTACTGCCTCTTTCTGTTTCTGGTTTTTATGATTGTGGTGGCACAAGACAGAAAAAAAATCCAAATGCTCCAAAGATATAACTAGTACAGGAGAGGCAGGTGTTTTCCAGGAAAAAGGAAGTCATGATCAGGGCCGGTGCTAGGCGAATCTTCAGTCGTTTTATCTATTTCAAATCGTTTATATCTTGCACAATCCAATGAGTGTGGGAGGTTACAGAATGCACGTTCATGATAAAACAAAATGCCACCCCTCTTCCAACTTACCCTACCTTGGCGGTGGGAGCTGTGGCACAGCTCCCCTTTGGGCCTCACGCTGGCAGGATTTCCCTCCCCCCCCCCCCCCCCCCAATTTTGGTGCTCTAGACCAGTAGTTTTCAACCTTTCTTCTGTTGGGACGCACCTGATAGATGGTTCTCACATGCATGACACACTGAACACATGACAGTCAGAAGGCTACATGTAAATGTACCCTTTGCATCCACAGGAATCCCCGCCCAAGCCCCTCAACAATGGGTATAAAACAGAACTAGAACATTCCCCATACAAGTCATCGTACAAAAAGGATATTCTGGTGTTATCTCAATAACAGCAACACAAACTCCCTCTGCTGCAAGGCACAATAGCCCTACTTTAAAAAGACAGCAGTTCATCACCAATGCATGTCCTATTGAGAAAACACAACAAATAAGGTGAGGTAGTTTACTAAGCTACTTGCTAGTTAAATACCTCACCTCAGTCATTCACACAGAACTGACCTTCACCAAGTACAGAAAGACCACAGATTACAAAAATGGAGACAGAAACTGTAATGGAAACCCAAAAAAGGCCACTCTGCATGCAGTACAAAACTGGAGAAATGGAAAGAGAAATATAGCACCTAACATAGTACCAGGTTCTGCAATAATGCACACAAACTAATCCACACAAAGTTACACCTGCATTATGGAACTCACTCAACAGTAACAACTCCTATCTATGAAAAGGCAACACTACAAATATTTAATCAGGCCCTAAACACCAATACACCTCCAGTTAGAGAAACAAAACAAGCCAAGCTGCTATAGATCCCCACACAAAATAATTGTAAAATATACTAATAAATGTTTCAAAACAGCTGATGAACAGAACAACAACTAACAATTACAAACTCTTAAAAATATATTAAAAATTCTCTAAACACCAATAAAATATTTCAAAACTGCAGACGCATCACATAATAATAAAAATGGCAGTCAATGAAGAAGCAACAGTAGTTGCTGAAGCTGTCCTCACTGTCCTCTACCTTAGGGCCTAAATCATCACCCATAGGCTCTAAATCATCACACACATGCTCTCTCTATCTCACTTACACACAAGCTCTCAAACACACATATGCTCTCTCTTTCTCTCACTTACACACTTGCTGTCTCTCACTCCCACTCCCTCCCTCCCCCAAAGCACAAATGGTAGCTGCAGCAGCCTCCTCCTCCAACCTCCACGGCCCAAGAAAGAAGAATCCCATTGATCATGGGGGCCAACGCTGCGGTCTCCCTTGCTGATCGCCGGCTGCTTCTGATTTTGTTCCTGGCCTGAGCTGTTACTTGGGGCCGCTACTGCCGCTGCTTTTCAATGCAGCATGGCCTTTTCTTCCCACATGCTCCGCTACACATCACTTCCTCTTCCAGACCATGGGGGTGGGAAGAAGAAAAGGCCAAGGGTGCAGTTGCCGGCTTCAACGATTCCCACTGCCCTTCCCGTCCGGCCGGGTTTGAATGTTCTGGTAACAGCAGCGGTGGAAGAATGTCTGCCTCTCCCTTGGTGGAGGGAGAGGTGAGCAATGAGAGGCCAGGTAGTACGCGCCACGCATGACACACCGGTTGATGATCGCTGCTCTAGACGGCCGCCTGGTTTGCCTATTGGAAGCACCAGCCCCAGTCTTGATATAGGGCAGGGGTGGGGATCGAATTCAGGAATAAACTAAAATATTTTTTCTTCAAGAAAAGGCAGAGGACTCATGAAATGGCCTCTTAATGAAAGTGATGAGGGGAAAAATGGTATTGGCATTAAAGAAGGCCTGGGACAAGCCCAGAGGATTCGTAGTGGTGGGATGCCAGTGATAGGATGTGAGGTATTGTTGTAAGTAGGACAAGTGGGCAAACCACAAAGGCCTACCTGTCTTTATCTCCTATCAACTTCTCTTTTCTTTGTGCGTTTTATGGAGGTAGCTCACACGGAATTGATCTGTAGAGTTGCCAGTGATGAGGGAAACGTGAGAAAACGAGGAACTGCCTTTCTGGGTTGTGGAATTTGTCTGTCTAAAGTATCTTGATGGTCTTGGCTGACTGTAAGACATGGGTGTGTCTGCACTAGGCTCATAATTTAGAAAACAATTTTTTTTCTTTGTGAAAGATTTATTCCGATGACTTTTATTCATGCTCTAAAGGCCAGATTTAAGTTTCAGGAAAAGATGGGTCAACAAAGAGTGCCGAAAGCCTGCAAATCTATTTGCTTGCAAAATCTTGAAATAATAAGCAGATCTTTTGCCCAGGTTATGTAATTTCCTGCAGCTTCCGGAAAGAAAAATAAATTGCAGAGAAATAACTGTGCAACAAAAAATATTCAACCAGCCCCACTGCGTGACCTGGGCTTGTGCTTTGCGACCTGATCAGCTCCAGTGTTCCCATCTCGTGGAACATGTGATCCGTGAGGTCAGAAGAAAGGTTAAACCGAGTATGTAGTGATAGGGAAATTATCTCACTTTGCAAACGTTTGTACGACTGCATAGAACAAGTAATGTACCACTAGGTGCTTACCTACAGATTATAACCCAGGGCATTTCCTCATTTCTAAAGGCTGGCAACACCTGGTTTGATTACACTGCTTTCCTCATTCATTCTGTTCCTTTATTTAAAACACTTTATATGCCCTCCTTCCACAGCATTCACGGTGTCTTGCAGCTGTTACAGGGTAACCATAGGCAATGACAATAAGAGTTAGGAAATTAATCTTAACTAATTGGAACCAGCCAGAACATCTTCATGTTTCAAGTACTTATTATTTAAGGCCAGAGCCTCTTGGGGACTACTAATTTGGGGCATGGAATTAAGCAGCCATCACTGGAAGGGAAGAAGTGATGAACCAGTGCAGCAGCTGATCGCTTCTTAATGCCATTTGGCAGGGGGAAAGTGGATAGAACGGGAGTCCAAATGTCAAGGCGGAATTTGTTTCAGGTACTGTCTCTGGAAGAAAGCTTGGATCCCAGATTTGAAAAGTGAAAACTGTAGCCAGTGTTGTATGTTCACAATGTCTTTTTAAGATTATTCTTCCAGTCATGGGCTTTTCATGTGTGTTGGGTCAGGTCATTGATGAATGGAAACAAATAGCTGTTTTCATTATAGATAAAGCGTACCAGCTGAATATAAACGTGCTAGAGAAAATCCAAGAAGACTGGCAGAATGAGCACATCAAGGCCTGTGTGGTAAGGAGTTTATATCTTATTACAAAAGGGACAGTTTATAATCTGGGGAAAGAGAGACAATGACGGCTGAATGCCCCTTACCTCCCCAATGACGCCCTCTGGCCACAGGTTCCTCCAGCATAGCTCCTGCAACCATGCTGCATCCACTGGCTCAGACTAGAAGGCAGATCGTAATCCCCGAGCCTTTATAGGCCCTGCATCTGGAACTTCCTGTGGTGCTGGCTGATGACATCATCACTGCCTTGATATATAAGGAAGCTCAGTGCTCCTAGTCAGTGTCTCAACAAGTCCTTATCACTCCTGACTGTCTCCTCGGTTTCCTGCCTGCTCCTATCTCTGTACCAGTCCTTGTTTACCCGCCTTGCTCTGCTCCTGACTCCTCGCCTGTCCTGGTTCCTGCTAGCCCTGCGCTTCCTTTGCCTTTGGCCTGACATCTTGTTGCTGACCTAACCCTGGCCCTTTGACGATGCTTCACTTGCTGCTTGCCCTGACCTCAGTTTAGCTTCTCATTTCTCCCTGAACTCTGCCAGCCCTGACCTTAATCTGTTTTCCATCTCTGCCCTGACACTGGCTGTTCTGACTGTAGCCTGCGACACCTCAGCGGCTGCCTGTTGGGGCCTAGTCCATGTCTGCACGAACAGAGCTGCACCAATCTGACAGTGGTCCTAGGATTTACCTTCCTGAAATGTGACAATGGCTCATAATTTTTGCGATATGGAGACGATGGCTCAGAATCTGGGAAGAGGGAGGCAACAGTATCTGGACAACAGTACGACAATGACTTATTATAATCTGGTGACAGGGAGATGATGGCTTGAAATCTGGGGACAAGGAGGTGACAGCAGCTCACAGTCAGAAGATAGGGAAATAATAATGGGTTATAATCTGGAAATGGGTTACCTTTCCAGTATTTGCTCAGCCTTCAAACCAGTGTAAACGTCCGCCTATAGAAGGGGACCACATATTAACTCTACCTCTCAGCTGTATGATTTAGACTGGGCACGTGCAACATGCCTACACAATTAAAGGGTCTCCCAGGGATGGGGAGGAGAGGCTGGAGCAGAAAATAAAAGTAACATAAAATAAAATAAACGTGCAATATTATTGTTGTAAATAATGTAAGCAAAATCAGTACAATACACATGTACATAACACATTTAGATTCTTATTCTCTATAGCAGTGATGGCGAACTCCAGTCTTCGAGTGCCACAAACAGGTCAAGTTTTCAGGATATCTACAATGAATATGCATGAGAAAGATCTGCATCCAGTGCATGCTCGAACAGTGCCTGCAAATCTTTCTTGTGCATATAAATCAACTAGGAAAAATTCACCTGATTTCTGTCACGCAGTGTGAGCTTATAAACAACTCTGAACCTGCACAGGAGACATTTTGCTTGTTGTTGTGGGCAAACTGACGTCAAAGAAGCCCAGAGCTGTGCCGCCAAAGATTGGGCAGCAGATATGCAAAGAGCAAAACCCCCCAAAGCTCTCCTTGAGTAGCTCAGTACAGTTCTAAACCCTGACAAACCTTTACTGTATGAGGAAGGCGCTTATTATCTAGGGAAAAAATATGCAAACCTCCTGCATATCGGCTCAATAAAATAACAGGTTACAATAGGGAGCTGTGTAGAGTACGGATGCAATTCGAGAGAGGGTAAGAAAGTATGCTTCCACAATATTTCCCTCAAAGCTTTCATGATCATCATCATCATTGTTTATTTATATCGCACCTTTCCTGGCAGAGAGATCAGTGCATGTTACAAAGTTATGCTCACAGTGGTTGCAGCATGTTAGAGTTAGTTAAATTTATCTAGGAGATCAACATGGTATAGTTTTAGAGGGATTGCTTTCATGTGTAGGTGTTTTAGATTTGAACATTGAACTTCCATCACTGATTAATATTTGTATTTATCTGGCCATAAATAGTCACCCATTCTTGGCTGTTTGTGCTGTGGAGTTTTGCCAAAACACAATACAAGCAAAAACTCATAGCGTCACGCTGAAAAGGGATGTGAGCCCTTGGGCCACTGCTAGGTTAGCACAAACAAGGACCAGGCCCTAGCAGGCAGCAGCTGACACACCACGAGGCAAGGTTTTCTGCCTGGCTGGCTCCCTCCCCCTTGCACTGAGTCTGCAGGTTCTGGTGGCTGGCAGGACTTCTCTGGTGGGGTTGCAAGGATCATTGAGTCAGTCAGGACCGAGGCAGGCTGAGATCAGGGCCAGTGGAGATTAGACAGTGTTGAGAACAGGCAAGGGTCAAGGCTGGCAGAGAACTAGCAAGATCGGTGTCCAGGCAGAGGTCAAGGTAGGCAGAGAACAAGCAAGTTCAGAAGACAGTTCGGGTCAGCAACAGAACAGTCGGAGTAAAGGCTGACTGGAAGGCAGGGCAAGGCAAAACAGGGCAAGAGAACAAGGCAAGGCTGGACAAGTCAGGACCCCACGGCAAGGCAAAACTGTGACAACAGCAATGCAGCACTGGCAACTAGTGCAGTAGGACTTGTTGCTGAGGTGCTGGCTGGTTGCAAAGGATTTCCTTATACATCTAGACCGTATGTGGTGTCGTCAGCCTGTGCTCCAGGAAGTTCCACCTGCAGGGCCTATCAGAGGAGCTCCAGGTTGCAGGAAGTACCAAACATGGTCGTTGGATGCAGCACGGAGTAGGACACTCTGCCGGAAGTGCTTGGAGGCAAGGGGTATTACACATAGGGCCCTCTCAGTCTCCCATGTCCACCTTGGCTATATGCTGTTGTAACAATCAATCTTTGGAACATTTGAGCCACATTATAAGAACATCTTTACAAGAAGGGGTCTTCCCATCCGAGCTTAGGCAGGCATAGATTTGTCCAGCTTTTAAAAGGCCCTCCCTATCAGTGGATGAGACATTAAATTTCAGGCGAGTTTCAGATCTCCCCTTTTAGGAGAAAATTATTGAAAAATAAATCATTAAATATAAATCATTAAATAGCACAAAAATAAATCATTAAATAGCACAAATCATTAAATAGCACAAACTCTTATTCAATAACTGGACCAAATACAGTTCAACAAACCATAAATTGACACTCATCAATACCTGCTGAGCTTTTATCATACCATTGTCGTATTTATGCATCTGCTTATTTATGTACCGTTTCATAGTGATGTATCGCCACAGTTACTCACATATTCTTATTTACTCACTATGCTACTCTATTACATTAATAGGCCAAAATGTAAATATTGCTCTGTACAATTTCTCCCCTTTTCCAGTTCCAAGTTGATTTCCCTGATTTATTGTAACTTTCTCACATCCTTTATCTGATTCACTGTATTTAAAGTTCAAGGTTCTTATTGAGAACATTGTTTTACGTTATGTTATGCTTTACACACTCTGTTAATTGTAAACCGGGTTGATGTGATGCCTATCATGAAACTCGGTATAACAAAAACAATAAATAAATAAATAAATAAAATAATAAAAACTATTTATAGATCCACCATCCTCACCATGAAAAAATATTTCCTGACATTGTTCCTGAGTCTACCCACTTGGAGCTCCATATTATGACCCCTGGTTCTACAAACTAGGGATGTGCATTCATTTGCAATGAAATAGGAAATAAAGACGATATTGTTGCTTTTCAGGGGGCTAACAAAACGATAGGAAAACCCACGAAATTTCGTGTGGTTTTCTTATCATTTTTTTGGGTGGGGAGAAAGGGCACATTAAAAAACAAACAAACCCCAAACCCACCCCAACCCTTCAAATTTAATTAATTGCACCCCCTCCCTCCAAGACCTGCCGAAAGTCCCTGGTGGTCCATTGCTCCTACCATGTGACAGAGGCCAGCCAATGGCACCGATAGCCCCTGTCACATGGTAAGGGCAAAGAGCCATGGTGCCATTTTCATTACTGGCAGCCAATGGCCCGAGAGTGGGAGATTGCTCCAGGGACCCCCGCTGGACCACCAGGGACTTTCGGCAAGTTTTGGGGGGTTGGGAGGGTGGGTTTAATTAATTAAATTTGAAGGGTTGGGGTGGGTTTCGGGGCAGCTGAAAAAAATCGGCCCGAACCACGGGAAAACGAAATTTCCTGCAGTGGGCCGATAACAAAGGCCGAACCGAAAGGTTCAGCCGAATCACATCTCTACTACAAACTCCTTTCCATTGAAAAAGCTTTGCTTCTTTTGCATTAATACCTTACAGGTATTTACATGTCTATATCCTATTCCCCCCACCCCAGTTTTGATTCTCTTCTAAGTTATAGATATTAAGGTCCTTTACTCTCATCTTATAGAACTTTTGGTACAAACTGCTACACCATTTTCTCTGGACTGTCTCTAGTCTCTCTATTTGCTTTCTGAGATACAGCGTTCCAGAACTAAATATAGTATTCTTGCTGAGGTCTCTCCAATGACTTATAAGAGACATCACCTCTTTTTCAAACTCCTTATGCTTCTCCCTATGCACTTGAGCATCCTCTTAGCTCTGGTCATTGTCTTATCACACAGTTTCACTACCTTGAAATTATCTGACATTATCACCCTCATATCTCTCTCCTGGTCAGTGCACATTAGCTCTTTGCCAACTACTGCACACTGCTCCCGTTGATTTCTACACCTCAAGTGCGTATGACTTTACACTTTTTGGAATTAAATCTGAACTGGCATATACTTGACCACCCATCAAGATTTCTTAGATCCCTTTCCTTCTCATTTTCTCTATTCCCTCAAAGGTATCCACTCTGTTGTATATCTTTGTGTTACCTACAAAGAGGCAAACTTTTCCCTTTTTCTCCTCCGCCATATCGTTCACAAAGATATTGAACAGAACCAGTCCCAGGACCAATCCTTGCGACACTCCACGAATTTAACTCACCTTGAGCTACCAATGGAAAGGCGAGAGCTACATACACAGAGTACAGGGCGCTATAGTCCAAGAAGTATAAAATGTATGGCTGCCCTTTCTAGGAGACCAAACTGATCTGTGGCCACTCTTTCAAAAGAGGGTTCCTATAATGGGAAGAGGAAGATATAGATTAGGGGCTGCATGAGTTGAACATGCTTCCATCCATTATTTCTCTTTTCAAGTATGGCATTTCAGCACGTCATAGAAGAATTTTCATTAAGCTGCAGAAACATAGATGATATCAGAAGAAAATTTGGTCCAGCCACTCTGCCCATTTGTAACTACCTACTGTGCTGTCACAGCTCTTACGTAATCTGTGGTGTTCTCCCTCCCTCCGCCACTAAGGTGCCTTTGTGTCTATTCTAGAAATTGCATAAAAAAGGGACCTGCCAAACTCTGCACCTGCTTTTTTTGTATGGATGCTTTTTTCCAGGTAGATTTACCTGCATACTTTACAAATTTACAGCTATGTGCACACTTGCAAACCCTTCCCCACCCTGTCTCCAGGAAAGCCTCCTTCGTGGCAGGTGGACTTTCATACATAGCACTGATATGTGCAAACTATTGTCCACAGGTAGGGTGGGCCATTTCAAAGGGATTTGAAAATTTCCCTCTTAGTGTGTGCTAAATGGTTTTAGAGAGCGTTAAAAAAACATTTAATGTGCATTCAAAAGGGGAAGGCGAAATGAAAATAACAAACAAAAATGAAATGGAAAAAAAAATCCACCAACAAAATGAAAAAAACCAAACAAACCAAAAAACAACTCTGCACACCCCTATTGAGCTTACGTGTTCCCATACTTTATTTATTTAAAAGATTTATTACTTGCCACACTCTACAAAGAACAAAGCGAGGAATAATAATAATACATTTATAAAATTTCAAAACACAAAATAAATAGGGCACTATCATCAACTACATACGGGCCGATACAGAAAACGTCGCGGGAGAGCTGGCGAGCGCCCGCTCTCCCAATGCGTGCCCAGGCCACTCTCCTGGGCGCGCATGTATACCCCTTTCTGTATAAGGGGTAAAAATAGCGTGATAGTAAGAATCATAACACGAAAAGGAGCTGTTGATGTCATTCAACATTCGCCCTGCATCATGATGTATTATTCCTTTTGTGTACCGTTGAAAACCATAATAAAGATTTGATCATAAAAACCTAGAAAGAGAGAATAAGAGCCTGACTAATATTTAAAATCAATACAATATTCTTAAGAAGAAAATTGTTCTGTCAGGCCAAATCCCTCCTGGAAAAGTTGACTTGAGTGCTTTTTTTAAACAGCGATGTGCCTTGACATCAAGCAAAGGGATTCTGGGAGAGGGATCCAGACTATTGGGGCTGCAACAGAGAAGGCTTGATTACACGTTTCACTTTAATATGCGAGCTTTGGAGAGGGCACTTCCAGCAGTCCTTGATTAACAGATCTATGTGATAGTAACATGGTAATGTCTGCCGAAAAAGACCAAAATGGTCCATCTAGTCTGCCCAGCAAGCTTACCAAGGTAGTAACTGCCGCTCCGTACAGGTTACCCCCCTGTTTCTCTTAAGGGTAGTAACTGCCGCTCCATGCAGGTTACCCCCATGTTTCTCCTAAGGGTAGTAACTGCTGCTCCGTGCTGGTTTAGCTTTTTTTATTTATTCCCATTCTCTAGCCTTTTAGGGATCCACAGTGTTTATCCCATGCCCCTTTGAAATCCTTCACAGTTTTAGTCTTCAGCATTTCCTCCGGAAGGGCAGCTTCTAAATACGCAAAATAGTTAATCCATACTGGAGTTCCTGTATTCTTGTGTTAATGTATTCTGCCTTGAGGCGACTGTTTTAATGTATTTCCGCCCTGGAGGCGACTGTTCAGTTCCTTGTAAACCGGTGCAATATGTATTCTTTACAGGAACATCGGTATATAAAAATTAAAAATAAATAAAGAAATAAATATATCAATTGATGGATTGACATTGATATTTTAAATTTGACCCGGTATGGGACAGGCAATCAATGCAAGGCCAAGAGTACCAGTGATACGTTGCCGGACCAGGGTGCCGGTTAAGATGCGCTTGGCACAGTTTCACCCTGTTTGCAGAGCTCCCAATTTGCTGGCTGCAAATTGAAGGAAAAGAGAATTACAGTAATCCATTGTAGGTAAGATTAAGGCATGAAGAATGGTATGAAAATCGGAGAAATCAAGCAGTGATCATAACCTCTGTAGCATTCACAAATGACAAATGATGAGGGTAAGAGGTGGCAACTCTGGTGTAGTCACCCTCTACGGCGGCCCAAAGGAAGGCCATCTGCCAACGGATGTACCATGCCTCCAACGAAGACGGGGGCGCCCATACACATCAGATTCAAACCCAAGCGATTCTGGTGAGGGTGGTAATCATTGCCTGCACGGGTAGCCAGAGAACGATACCCTATACAGGCGAAGGAAGAGGATCGACTTCACAGATGGCCTCCAAGAAGCAGGGCTCGTCTGGCAGGAGATAGGAGCCTTCAAACTCTGAATAGCCACAGCTTGTGCAGGGATTCCACAGTAAATGGATGTGGTGACACCTTACTCCTGATAATGGGAATCTAGCACGCAGTGGCAGGATACCTCGTCAGGTGGGGGACCTAGTACACCTTGGTCACCAAAAGCAATAGGGAATCCAGGCTTCCCCCATCTGCCTACACAGGCTTTGCCTAGTATAAGATGTTTCCCTCTTCCCAGAGATGAAGAGACTACCATATACAACGAAGACCACTCAGAGGCGAAGTTTGAATAGGATCATAATACACTCAGGACCTCGATGGTCCACAGAGACTGTGGGACGCTTACCTGGTTTGTCCACCCATTAGGAAGCTAATGCCCATGGACGTACATGAGACTTGCTTTCAGGAAGGGTGCTCCTTCCTCCACCCAATGCGCTCCTGCTAGCATCCAACATTGGGGAAGTTGAAGGGCATATCAACATACCTGAACCTACCGATCCAGAAGCATAGCGTAAGGGGGTTTTCCAGTAAGTACCCTGCCTGAAGGACTATCATGGTAATTGCGCCAAGCACACAAGGTGGCATGGAGAACATAGATCAAACCTTCTCTGCTACCCAGGAAGTGGGTAGAAGATTTTCTTCCTCATGCCAAGCAAGAAGGGTGACGGCATTGAAAGGGCATGTCAGCACCATCGCAGCCTATCGTCTCCTCAGGATGACTCCCTGGTGTCATACCTAGTGTTGAACTCCAGATTGCCGAAGGATCCCTCGGCTACGCCAGCACTCAAGGAGAGTGGTCCTGTGAAACTCTAGCTTGAGCCTGACTCAACCCAGGTTTCTGCTATATGCATCGTCGGACACCTATCACCAGGGACATCGTGCCGGGGAGAAGTCTGCCTGGGTCGCCCTCAGTTCAGGAAAGAGAGTCAGTGAGCGATGGGTGCTTATCCACTGCTTTATCATATCTTGAATCTTGCAGCGACAGAGCAGCACTATGAACAAGCCCTCTCCTTCCTGGGGTTATCTCGGCTCTCCATCTTACTCAGGCGATAACTGTGCCAACCATCTCCCAGAGCCGCTTAAGGCAGATGCAGAAGGTGACTTCACACGTTGGATCCCAAATATGCCCAACCTACTATGACCGCTGCATACACTCAAAGTCTAGCACTTCCAACTGGGGTGTCCTTCAAGATGAAGTGCCTGGGCTCTGGGTCCTAGTGCATCCTGTCTTGCTCCAGCAAACAAAGCATTCTGATGCTACGCTGAGGCTACCAAGACAGAGCACTTGTGGCATCCATCACACTTCGAGGGATGCGCTCACCATGGACATTTGCGAGCCGCCATGTGACCGTTGTTGCATGCCTTACACATTACATCGCTGCTGGTCAGCAGGTGGCCACAGAGGGTATAGAGTATTGACCCATCCTCTGTCAAGGACAAGTGAGAGACTGTCCCCGACTATGGGTCAGGTTGATCGCATCATTGGAAACTGGAAGAGGTGGTACACTATCCCCAGGGGGCGCTGACACTCCAACCTTCCAGCTTGGGACTCTCCAAAACCATGGCATCTTGCTTATCTGGAGAAAAGAGCAAGTTTGCTTACCGTAAACGGTGTTTTCCCGTGGATAGCAGGATGAATTAGCCATGTAAATCCCACCCACCTCCCTGGACAGTCTCCTTTTGGACTCCATCCAGAGCTTGAATAACAGATTTAAGGCAGGATGGGAGTCACATGGGAGATACTCCCACAGGGAGTACAAAACTTGGCAGGGGACAGAGACGAGCAAGATTGCTTACTGTAAACAGTGTTTTCCGTGGATAGCAGGATGAATTAGCCATGACTTTGGGAACGTCCTCCGGTCCTCTAGGTGGCGGAGCTTTCTCAAAGCACAGCTCGTCTCTGTCCCCTGCCAAGCTTTGTAATAATGTAAACAGTTAGCAAAACTAGTTTGGCTACTGCCCAAAAACCTGGCCACCTAGATTTTGCTGGCCTTGCTGGAGATACCCTCTAATCATCAACCCACTGGGAGTTGGACTGACATAATCCACTGTCGTACATTAGTTTGCAGATTTCATGGGTCCCTAATTCAAAAGTTTGTCATTCAAACTAATTGGTTTTACTGTACAGAATGGTGGGGGGAGGGAGCAAAATTAAACTATTGTTCTAAGGTGGGCATTCCTACAGGAATAAGAGTGTTTCACAGAATACCAAGAAAGAGATTAATGATCACCTTGTTAGTGGCTACTTAGTACTTTCTGCAATTCTCAAAGTACAGTAAGGTAGAAATAAGTATGCTTAACTGCTGATCAAAGGCATATTTGATATAGCAAATGGGAAATTCTCAGGGACTATTTTACCTTTGTAAAATCATTTCAAATACATTTCTTTTTGCAGTTCTTTGAAGCTCAAGAGTGTGATAGAATAAACTACTTTAGAAACACAGTATGGACTCATCTGAATCAACTTTCTCAACAATGTGTCTCTAGTGATTGGGTAAGAATTGTACCTGTGTATGTCTACTGATGGGGTGAAAGCCCCAACCACATGTATTGAAGCATAGTGTATGAGCTTCAGTCATGGTTGTGTACCCCAACCATGGATCTCTACTGATGGAATAAGAGTTTCTAGTGATGGGATTGAATCTCAACTATGCGTTTCTAATGAAGAGCTAGGAACCTCAATCTTAGGACAACAGATCTCTAGAACAGGATATGAGCAAACATTTTCTCTAGCATCACTGCAGAAATAACTCCAATATCCTGTAGTTCAGTTTATCCATTATAGTGGTAACATATTCAGTAGTGTAGGAGTGCTGCTGAATTTCTCCAGCTATCTTAAAGTTAGCTGGATAGGTCTGGTCACCCCTTATCTGGTCAGAAAGCCTAACTTGAGTACTAAAGGGGTCTAAAAAAAAAAGGGCCAATAGCAAAGGGGATAATGGGCAGCCTTGTCTGGTTCCATGGCCAATTGCAAAGTAGTCCCCATATCCACCATTTACCTTTACCCTGGCTTCTGGAGAATTACATAGTTTTTCAACTCAACGCAGAAAAGAAAGAATCAAACTGCATTTTCCATAGAGTTTTAAATAAAAAGGACCAGTGCACCATTTCGAATGCCTTTTCGGCTTCAATAGACAGTAACGCTGTCAGTATTTTCTCCTTACAGGTCCACTATAACAAATCAACAGTCTTTCACACATTATCTGCTGCCGAGCTGTGTGGAATAAAGCCCACTTGATCATAGTGCAGTAATATCTTATTAAAGAGCTCCGCCAGAACTTTGGCTAGGATTTTGAGGTCCAGATTAATTAAAGAAATCGGATGGTACGAGCCACAGATGATAGGATCTCTGCCAGGCTTCATAAGGACAGAGATGCCTGCCACATTAGTTAGCTGCGAGTGATCCTCTAACTCTCAAAGAAATGAACATGTTTCTCAAAAGTAGAGATGTGAATCGGAAACGGAATCGGTTCCGGTTTCGGATTTGTGGACCATCGGGAAATTATTTTTCTCGCGGTCCAATTGTTTGTTTTTTTTTATCGGCTGTGCCGAGCCAATTACCCCAAAACACAGCCAGACCCTTTAAAATTAGTTCTTTAGTATCCCCCCACCCTCCGGACCCCTCCAACCCCCCTCCCAAAAAATTTTTTAAGTACCTGGTGGTCCAGTGGGGGTCCCGGGAGCATTCTTCCGCTCTCGGGCCATCGGCTGCCAGTAAACAAAATGGCGCCAATGGCCCTTTGCCCTTAGCATGTGACAGGGTATATGTGCCATTGGCCGGCCCCTGTCACATGGTAGGAGCAATGGACGGCCGGCGCCATCTTTAAAAATGGTGGGTCTGTAAGGGGACCCATTAGGGGAGGAGAAAAAAGTGTAAATTCGGGAGCATGGATGTCTTTGTCTCCAAATATCTGATACAAATTTGTTCAGATTAGTTAAATCACAAGCAGATTGTGATAAATTGCAGGAAGACCTTGTGAGACTGGAAAATTGGGCATCCAAATGGCAGATGAAATTTAATGTGGAGAAGTGCAAGGTGATGCATATAGGGAAAAATAACCCATGCTATAGTTACACAATGTTAGGTTCCATATTAGGAACTACCACCCAAGAAAGAGATCTAAGCTTCATAGTGGATAACACATTGAAATCGTCAGTTCAGTGTGCTGCGGCAGTCAAAAAAGCAAACTGAATGTTGGGAATTATTAGAAAGGGAATGGTGAATAAAACGGAAAATGTCATAATGCCTCTGTATCGCTCCATGGTGAGACCGCACCTTGAATACTGTGTACAATTCTGGTCGCAGCATCTCAAAAAAGATATAATTGCGATGGAGAAGGTACAGAGAAGGGCTACCAAAATGATAAAGGGAAAGGAACAGCTCCCCTATGAGGAAAGACTAAAGAGGTTAGGACTTTTCAGCTTGGAGAAGAGACGACTGAGGGGGGATATGATAGAGGTGTTTAAAATCATGAGAGGTCTAGAACAGGTTAATGTGAATCGGTTATTTACGCTTTCGGATAATAGAAAGACTAGGGGGCACTCCTTGAAGTTAGAATGTGGCACATTTATTTATTTATTTATTTAAACATTTTTCTATACAGTCATTCAGTGGGTACCGTCACAACGGTTTACATTAAGGCACATAAAAATGATGCTTAAAGTATATTAATTTACACAGGTGCCATTAAGGATCGGTAACATAGTTTATAAACAATATTAATTGGTAAGTGTAATGAATCATGTCCCTTTCTCATTGTATCGGTTTAGGATACGAGATTAGCTTTATCATTGTACTTTTATCCTTTATTGATGAGCTACAAATGAAACTTTAATTAACAAATATCATTATAATAATCACATATTGATTTTGGTTATGTGTTTGTTGTTCAATTGTTTGTACCTGCATTCCCCTGGGTACTATTCTGCTTTCTCTTTTGATAAGCTTGTTTAAAGAGCCAGGCTTTTACATTTTTTCTAAAGCTGTTGTTGTTACTTTGTAATCTTAACTCCAAGGGCATGGTGTTCTTTTTCACTCAACGCACAATTAAACTCTGGAATTTGTTGCCAGAGGATGTGGTTAGTGCAGTTAGTGTAGCTGTGTTTAAAAAAGGATTGGATAAGTTCTTGGAGGAGAAGTTCATTACCTGCTATTAATTAAGTTGACTTAGAAATTAGCCACTGCTATTATTAGCAACAGTAACATGGGATAGACTTAGTTTTTGGGTACTTGCCAGGTTTTTATGGCCTGGATTGGCCACTGTTGGAAACAGGATGCTGGGCTTGATGGACACTTGGTCTGACCCAGTATGGCATGTTCTTATGTTCTTAATATCCATAATGCTCCATTGAGAAATCACAGAACAGAGCAGTTTCCTTGCCCCCCTGTAGCTGCTTGCAAGTCTGGTGTGAGTTATCTATCGCTGGACTTTTGTTAAGATTAAAAAAAACCCCTGTAACCCAACAGCTCATCCATATGAGAGAGTAATACAATATCCAGCATTTTGTAAAAGGAAACCTGATCTGAATTAGGGGAATATAAGTTTACTAAAGCCAAGGTATCACTACCCACTCTGATTTTTACTAAAAGATATCTACCACCCGGATCTGAAAATTGAAAAATTACTTCATTGGTAAGGGAATTAGAAATTAGGATAGCCACATCAAAGTATTTAGTACCCATAGTGCTAGCTGCAAAGAATTGATGGGGATAATCTTTATGAGAGAGGAGACATTCATGTTTTTTTCATAAATGGGTCTCTTCAAGGAAAGCAATAGCTGCATTATGCTATGTGAGTTCTGCAAATAAGCGTTGGCATTTCCAAAACACATTAAGACCTTTTACATTCAAGGATAAGATCCTGGCCGTCATTCTAACTTACTAATACCGAGAGGCAGAATTTCATATACTGTAACCTGGTTCCACAGGCAAGTGGACGAAGCAGCCCTTTCAAAGGAAAATAAAATGTAAGTACCCTCCCAACAAGTTCCCAAAACTCTGAGTTTGATCTACCTCAGTAGATCCACCAACTCCTGGGGGACATAAATGACCAACCAACATTGAAGTAGAGCCTAGCCCCCCCCCCCCCCCCCCCCCGATCATCCAACCATAATATTGTGCAAGAAACAGCCAGCACTAAATTCCAACTTAAGGACTATAAAATTACAAAAAGAACTTTGCAACCTAATCACTGCACATTAAACTGTATGCAAAAGAAAGAGTCCAAGGTTTTAACAATTAGACTCAAAAGTAGTCCAAATAAGCTGTAAAAAAGAGAAATCTGTGATGCCTAACATCCCTGGTCAGACACAGTTGAGCAGGAGTTCTCCTACTGCCTGTGGAATCTCCTGTCCCCTTTTCCAGCATGCTGCCATTTCGGAAAGGTATCCATCTTTGTCGCTTCAACCGCCATCTTGTGGGCAGAAAAATTAAAGGAGATATTAGCTTGCTTGAAAGCATCTACCACATCTATTATTGTTTTCACCCAAAATGTCGTACCTTTAACCACAAAGAGCAATCCAAAGGGGAAAGTCCATCTATATCAAACGTGTGCATCTCGTAGCACACGTTTTTTTTTAAGCAAAACTAGCTAGGTAGCACTATATCTCTGACCCAGTTGTCAATTTTAGAGCCAAACGTTCTATGGGCTCTCTCAATCTTTACTTGAGAAGGATGGCTGTCGTCAGACATGGCTGTGTTTCCTTGTAAAGAAAGTATGTAGGTGCATATGTTTTTCACCACTGACGTCGCGTCTTTATAGTTATCAGATTCAGGGACTCCCCGAATCCTTAAGTTGGAACACCTGGAGTGGTTCTCAATGTCCTCCAACTTCTCTGTCAGTGCTGCCATTTCAGACTGAAGAATCTTCTGCTGCGCCATGAGATTATTTTTGGCGTCAGCATGGCCTTTGACCCGTACATCCATTTCAACCACGCAGTTGCCCAGGGCTGCTAACTCCTCCTGCACCTCAGAAACTGAGTCGAGAAGATCTTTTTTTGTGCTGTTTTAAATCTGTCCTGATTTCCAGGAACCAACCTTGTAGTTCATCCCCGGTTGGCAAATTGGTGAGGTCAGAGGCTGGGAGGAGTGCTGACGCTGTGTCTATCATGGATAGGCCTTCAGGGGAGTCTGTGGTTGGTGTGCTTTCAGGCCCAGAGAGATCAGCAGCTTGTCAGCTAAACGAGAACTGCTTTAAATCGGCAATTTTACGCTTGGACACCATCCGGAGAATGCAGCTAGGAATATTATCGCTGCAGATGAGAAATATGCAGGTAGTTAATAGGAGAGTTGGCTGGAAAATGTGATCGGGGTTGCAGAGTTCTTTGTTTAAACAGCCATCTTGGTTGATCGCCGAAGAGCACCCCCATACTGGTCTGTTTTTAAAAGAGAGGATTTGGTGGGCTGCTCCAGTGGTCTATTGCTGCCACCTGGGAGATCCAGGTTTGATCCCCACATGTAGCTCCTGCTGCTCTGCCTCTGCAATATCCCCAGCCCCTGAGAGGAATGACGTCTCTGCCACTGTGAAACAGCAACACTTGTCGGAATGCTTCAGATGACATTTGCAGCAGGTTCCGAAGGAAGCCACAGTCTGTGCCTCTCCGCTAAGAGCCATCCTTGCGACAGCTGGGTGGAGAGTTACAAGTCAGTGCCAAAATCTTGGGAAGTTGCATGTGACATTAGCTCTGTTAGGATAGGTGCTATTAAAGCTGAAATGAGCAATACTGAAAAGTATCTGGGCCCAGACCTTTGGAAATGTAAACTGCTTTAACATTTGGCTTACTATTTTGGAAGAAGGTGAGGTAGGAAAATCAGTCAGTATATGCTATACTGTGGAAATTTTACAAAATGGGAAAAAGAAAGCTAATAATGCTTAAGGTTCATCCTTTTTAGTATTAACCAATATTTGTCACAACATTAAGGTGTTAATTTGTAGCTGGAATTGATTACATTAATTTCCATTGTTTAAAATTTCTTAGGCATTCTCAAGATCTATGTTGGTCATATTCTCTTCCTCTGCCACTACCATTTATTCATTCTTTCAATCATTCAGTTTCCTCCCAATTCTCCAGGGTTCCAACTCAATCAGAACCAACCTCTGTTGGATTATGGCCTGAGGAACCTTCATTCACAACTACTCTCCTCCCTACTTTATATGCCCCCCCAACTCAGCCCAGTCATCATTGCAATAGTTATTGGCAGGGATCACAAACCACAGTTCCTTCTGGAGCCAAACTAACATGGACCCCCAAATATGGCCTCTAGGTGTCAGTGTTGCACAATGAGCGAGACTCCCTCCTGACAGGGGGTGTGAATACTCATTCTGCAGGATCCCTAACCCCAGCTGATTTGGGAAGCAAAAGATCTAACCTGGGAACAAACAAATCTTAGTCTAGAGGGAAGTGCCCAGCACTACCACTGACCCACCAAGCTGACCCCTGTGCTTCTTTATTGTCCTTGTAAAACCCGTTTTGCATTACTGTTTGAAAGGCACTGGGTTAAATAAAAATGTGTTGTAAGATCTGCTTTGTAGTAGAGAATCTTGCTTCTGAAATGCTATTCAGCACCTTATGCTTGAGAACTTGTTTACAGATTGGATGCAAAGCTAAAATGGAAGCATTTTGCCAGTGAATACTTTTTTTCCTCCCTTTTTCTTAGATGTACGAAGAAGTCCGTAAATCTTTAGAGCAGTGTAGCATTGAGAAGGATATTGACTATTTTGTAGAAAGACGAAAAACTGGAGACACCCCACCAGGTAATCTCTTAATAATGAGCTGTGATGATCAGATGCTAATGTCTATGCTGTCTGTTTATATCTCATTTATTTAGATTTAGCAGGAACTTCAAATTTTAATACTTTAGTTTTAATTTCTTTTGTAGCCTTTGAAAACAAAATGTGATTGGTAGTATTATCTAATTGTAATTGTAGGAGAGAGTGGGCTGAGAAAGTGGCAGTTCAACCCCCCTAACCCCAACCCACCTCCCGAAAACTCACCCAGAATAAAAGTGCCCCCTTACAATGGTCCATATATTGAATGTCAGGCTGAGCCTTATAAAGAGCCTTTCTCTCTCTCTCTCTTGATATGCGTGTAAAGCTGCTTGAATGGTATTTTATAACCTACGCGTATACTTTATAAAATAGCGCGTATCTTTGCATGCGGCAAGATACGTGTGTTTAAGGGCACATGTGCGGCCCTTTTAAAATCTACCCGTTAATTTTAAAGTGAAATAAATCCTAAGCTTGCTTGATCAAAGGTTCAGATGCAGTACAACAAACAATTTTATATGCAGGTGATACCTTTTCATTAGTGTAACATAATACATTTGAGACTAGCTCCTTTCATCAGGTCAGTGCAAAATAAGCTTAGGATGCTGATTTTTTAATATAAAAATGACCTGTAGGTAGGATTATGGGGAAAAAAACAATTTTCTGAATGACTGGGTATAGGAAGAGATGGATTCTGGGCTGGATATACCTGGTGTTCTGTTGTCATTCAGAGCAAGTGAGGAGAGGCAGAAGGTAGGGTCACACAGGTTTATTCACAGGTGAAGGCCTATATTTGGTACTTAGCCATAGAGTCAGAGAACTTGCAGCACAGAGGAGAAAGAGAGGTGCTGTTGGGTTTGTGGCATAGTGGACTCTTAGTCGCTGTGGAGATGACTCCTCCCTCCGGGGAGGGGCCCCGTGGGGAACCACAGCGATAGGCTAGACTCAGAGCAGACACTGGAGATGAAAAGCTTTATTGTACTGCTGTAGATAGATGGTAGAAATGCAGGAAGGAATGGCACTGAAGTCCAGCAAGGTGTCAATACGTTCAGACAGCCTCAGATGTAGAAGTCTCACCCAGATGTACAAGGTTGGTAGTGTTCCGCAGAGCAGGATAAGCCGAACCTGGTGGGTGGTATGGAGAGCTGGATCATAAAGGTACTCACTGAAGAGTAGTGCTGGAATCCTCCTGGTTGATGGTGAAGGCGAACCCAAGGTCCGTGATGCAGGTAATACTGAGCTGGATAGGCCCTCGAGGAGCGAGTACCTGGAAGAGCAGAATCCTGAAAAAGAAGAAAGACCCCCGTGGAGCGGTTGTCTAGTTTGTAGAAAACCCCGAAGGGTAGTGGGAAGCGAGAGGCCCCCGAGGAACGGGTGCCCAGAGCTTCTTCAGGAGCGAGATACCCCGGAGGATAGTGAGGAGTCTAAGCGTGCAGCTTAGAAGCGGTCAGAGTAGCTAAACCGAAGTCCTTGCTAACTCGTTTGTTGGAAGTGCAGCGGAGGCTTAAATACCCAGAGGTATTGACGTCATGCAGTGGGGACGCCCCCGAGGTTCTCGCCATGATGTGTAGAAAGCGTAGGCAGCGTGTGCGCGCATGCCCTAGGAGGCCACAGGAAGGATCATGGCGGACGGGGACGCCCATGAGGAGACACCGAGGGTTTTGCCACTCGGCACCGGAGGCAGCCATCTTACCCATGGAGGGAAAGGCAAAAAAGAGGTGAGGCAGAGCGGCCGCAGCCGTCTGCGACCGACGGACGCAACAGGTGCTCTCTGTGTGCCCTTGGCTGGCATGTGCTTGACTGCCACCTAGCTGCCAGAGCTAACATTCACATACTAGACAGAGTAGGTAACCTTCCAGCTTTACATTTCTCAAGATCTATTGGTTGGTTTGAGCGTGCAACAAATTTTGAAAGGTGAGACACCTGACAGAGAGGGAGGGAAGCTACAGAATTTGCAATTGAAGGAAAATTATGTGGGGTGACAAATAGGGGTGTTCCAAAATTTTAAACATGAATACATTTTTTAGGAATGAAATCAAATGTAGCTCTTCATAGTTCAGTTTTAACTCCCAGCTTTCATGCCTAAAAAGAACTGATGTATTGATAGCATTGTTTTAAACTGGAAGCCATTTTAAAACTTGGGAGGACTGCACGGTAATATGGTTTGAAGCCTTGACACTGGTGCTACTGCTTACTAGTTTCAGGTGGGTACTGATTCAACCATTTTCCAGATTCTTAGCATTATAAATCCGGAGGACTGTGCAAGCTACTAGGCAATATTTATGAGAAGTGATGCCCAGAAAGTAGGGTTTTCTGATGGCTCCATGTCATCCAGTACAGGCTGACACAGTTCTGGTTTTGCCCATCCGGCTTTGCTTAGAGAAATTGAAGCTACAGATTTCAACTGGGAAAACCAGTTCTGGTTTCCCTGCCCCTAATGACTTGGGGCCATCTGGTAAACCGTATCTGAACTATACACAGTAAGTAATCCTCTTGCTAATTGTTCCAGCTTAGAAAGTTCCAGAACAAGGAAACACTCTTCCCAGCACACCGTGTCCCCAGGGCAGTCAAATGGGTACCCTTTGTAGAAAACATCCAAAAATGTGTGTTGTGCATCGCCAGGACAGTAGTGGGTTATGGAGTGATTTGTTTTATTTTGTGTTTGTTATTGTCTATAATAGTTTTTGGCTTGTCAAGCATTTACATCACTGATATCAAACCTGCCAAATTTGTTTCTTCTTCAGCGCCAGTTCTATATGAAAACTACTACAACTCCCAAAAGAACTCGGTACAAGGAAGAAGTCACGCATTGGCTGCTCCAAGGTAAAACCTGAGGCCCCAGTCTCTTGCAAGCACAACATATGACGTACATGATGCAGGGGTGCAAGAAACACACTTCTGTACAGGAGAGCTGCTCTCTTAGCACCCCTGTGTGAGGTTTTTCAGTTCTGTTGCCTCTTTCCTTTTTTTTATAGCACTTTCTGCCAAATCTATTAATTGTGTTGCACCTAGTTCTGATACCAAGTTCGAGTATAATCAAAAACCTGCTTAGCAACCATTTCCCTGAACAGGTGCACCAGTAAGACACTGTTCTTTTTTTTTCCCAAATTGTAAAAGCCATTTCTGCAGGTAAAATGGACTTTTTATCTAGAGCATGAGGACGGATAAAGGCCATTCTGCCCATCCACATCTCCTGCTCAGCTTTATAGTCCCTTCCCCGCAGTGATTCACTGTGCTTGCCCCATGCTTCCTTTACTCCACCACTTCCACAGGGAGGCGATTCCATGTGTCCACCACCTTTTCTGTAAAGAAATATTTCCTTAGATTACTCCTGCACCTACCCCCTTGTACCTTCCTCCCATGACCCTTCATTCTTGAGCCTCCATTTCTTCCCTGGAGTATTTACATGTCTCTGCCCTATCTCCCTTTCCCTCTTTTCCTCCAGGGTGTACATGTTTAGATCCATACGCTTTATCAGGGGTGGGCAATTCCAGTCCTCGAGGGCCACAAACCTGCCGAGGTTTTAGGATATCCTAATGAATATGCATGACATAGATTTGCATACAACTGAGGCAGAGTGCATGCAAATCTCTCTCATGCATATTCATTAGGGATATCCTGAAAACCAGACTGGTTTGTGGCCCTCGAGGACCGGAATTGCCCACCCCTGCGCTTTATGATGAAGATTGCTGACCCTGAACCAAGACTATTTGGTTAATATCTTTTTGAAGGTGCGGTCTCTAGAATTGTACACAGTACTCCAAATGAGATCTCACCAGAGATTTATACCGAGACAACATCACCTCTTTTTTCCTTCTGGCTATTCCTCTCCCTATGCACTCATCATCTGGCTTTTGCCATCACCTTGTCCTACTTGTTTGGCCACCCTCAGATCCTGCTCTTGTTTTGTGCACAGAAAAAATTCACTCCTAAACTGTTCTGCTCCCTTGGGCTTTTCCAACCCAAGTGCATGATCCTGTACTTTTTTAACATTTAATCTTAGCTGCTAGACTCTAGCCCATTCTTTAAGCTTTACTAGATCCCTCCTCATGTTTTCCACAACTTCCAGGATGTCTAACCTGTTGCAGATTTTGGTATCATCTACAAAATATTGCTTACAAAAATATTGAATAGAATCGGACCGAGGATTGATTGCTGCACCACACCAGTGGTAACTCCCTTTCTGTGGTGTGAACTCTATTTACCACTATCCTTTGTGGCCTCCCACTCAGTCAGTTACTTTAGAGCCCACACCTAGGGTGCTCAGTTTGTTTTATAGGTGATCTATGCGGAACCAGGTCCAGGGCCTTGCTGAAATCAACACACCATATCTAGCTGCCTCCCCTAATCGAATACTCTGTTCACCCAGTCTCTCACACTGCTCATGTTAAACTTACTTCTTAACTATGTATACGCAGTGTATACCCAATGCACTCACTTCCTTTAACTACCTAATGTACCCTACTTCCTATTTACCTCATCTCTGTATATCATCCATTAGGGTACTTAGGCACTTAATCCCTTGATAGTTTGTATAATCTGCCTTGGACCTATAATTAGGAAAAGGTGGAATATCATAAGATCATAAGAAGTTGCCATAGTGGGTCAGACCATCAAGCCCAGCATCCTGTTTCCAACCTTGGCCAATCCAGGATACAAGAACCTGGCAAGTACCCAAACAAATAGATCCCATGCCACTAATGCCAGTAATAGCAGTGGCTATTCTCTAAATCATCTTGATTAATAGCAGTTTATGGACTTCTCCAGGAACTTATCCAAACCTTTTTTAAACCCAGCTACACTAACTGCCCTAACCATATCCTCTGGCAATGAATTCCAGAGCTTACATTTTCGTTGAGTGAAAAAGAATGCTTATACATAAATCGATTAGATTCATCTGACAAAACCTTTTGGTAAACCATGCTGCCCCAGATCCTGTATTCACTGAATTCCAGAAACTGCACTATCCTGTGTTTTAGCAGCGATTCCACTAATTTACTCAACACTGAGGTCAGTGAAAATTGTTTGAGGTATGCCTCTCTTCCATTCCTATTTGTGGCAGTCTTCTGTGCTGCAAGCCCTTCCTCAGTGAACAGAAATTCTATTTTCTCCTCATCAGCATTTACATATTCCCCCATCCCCTCTCACCCCCAGCTTTTGCACTATGTATGAGTACATGTGTGGCATATATGTGCATACTTTTACCTGTAGTGACAAGGGCTGGGTTTACACTTACATGTATAGTTTTGCTTTTTGAAAAGTATGCGTATGTTTTTTTTTCTGGAAACCTACCTGCACAAGATATCAGGTGCAAATGTTTGCGGAGAGATTTCCTGAGATAATTTTCAAAGTGGAAATGCACACATATTTGCATTTTGAACTACTTTTTAAAATCTGCAGATAAAAATTATCTGTGGTCTTTATAGCAATGTGGGCTGTTACAAAATTACCCCCTTAAAATACAATTTCCACAATGAACAACATACAGAGTATAAATAAACAATAGCAAAAGCAACAAAAACATGCAAAAATAAGTTATTTGATTACACACCTTTATGTCAGATGGTTAAAACATGGAACAGTGAATACCACTAAGACAATTTTATCATCAAGTCAATGTAACAGAATAAATTGCTAGAACACTAACATAATACAGTGATATAAAATGTAACAGTTAAAAAAACAGAAGTAAAAATGTATGTAACTTGGAAGTCAACCATCAGATCGGTTGATGCTGGAAGGGTATAGAAAGCATTAAGGCATCCCCCCAGTGTCTGATATAGATTCGAATACATAGAATATGGTGTCATGTAACTCACTCCTTTCATCCAATCACTTACAATGTTCTGTTGTGTGTGCAAAGGTTTCTTGATGGGTAAAACATAAGAATAGAGATGTAGGAAGATAATTGTAGGTGCGATAGTGACTTGCAATTACAATATGTGAGCTTTGCCTTCAAAATATTCTATAAAGTGCCAGCAGCTGTAGATGAAAAAATCATGGAAATGTCTTTGTAGGGGACAACAGCTAACAACATGTAACCGGTAATATAAGTGGTTTGATGTTTTGTTTTATTTTCCAGGAGAGGACCTATGCCAGTTCCCTCAAATGTATCATGTAAGTTCCATGAGGATTTTAAATAATTTCTTTCTTTCTTGAATTGTGTACTGGCAGCAAACTGGGTAATGCTCAAACTGAAGCTAGAGAGAACAACTTGTGTTATGGGTCCCCAGTCCAACACTCTAAGGGATAGCAGCTCAGGGCACAGACCCTCAGGATTGGCCACAGGACTGGCTGATCTTCAAACAAAATTACCTAGTCTTCCTGGAAGGGGCAGTCCATGTTCCTGGAAGCTCCCAATTGGATTAACCTTGGATGTGAGTCCTGATTGGAATCTATATATAAGGAGACCCTGCTGGACAAACCCTCGCTGGTCCAGTCTATTGAAGCCTTGCATGTGGAAATGTCCAACCGGTCCCTGATTCCTGATCTGCATCTAGGCCCAAAGCCTCAACCTACCTGCATCCTCAGGCACTCTGCAGACCATCAAGTCTCAACTGAGGCCTGCACCCATGGGCTCAAACTGGATGGTGATGTTGAATGAAGACACTGCCTGCGTGCTGGGCATGCGAGTTTACTTTCCAAGCCACTGCTTACCAAGACCCCTGGCCTCCTACGTCCTTGTCCTCCTTTGGAGAGAAGCCCCCTTGACAAAACCATTATGCACCATAGAATTTTGAAAACTGTAGAAAACCAAATGGTGGCGACGTAACTTCTGCTGCTAAGAGCTGAGAACATTACAGTATGGATCCCTCGGTCTAAACCTACTGGTAAAATGTTTTACCGGAGTGACACAAAACAGAGAACTTGAAAGCAAGTGAAGGTGGCTAGGCCCAAAACCTAACAAAAGATGTTGGTTGCCTGGAACAGACTCTCAAAGAAAATGGATGCAAAAATGATATTGGAAGAAATGCAGAGGGTAAATCTAGGGATCAAGCAGAGACTGGCAAGCCAAAGTAGTGGCATTACTCAAAGCTGGAAATGACACATTGAAGGCCAATAGTTTTCCCTCCTTACCACATGTGTAGGGACCTTAATTTTTAGTTTTTATTTTATTTTTCCTGGGAATTTAGTGGAAAACATATTTTTCCGCTGATTTTTTTCTCCTGTGTGATATAACTGATTATTTTATTTTTCCTGGGATAACAAAAAAATAATCATATCATACCACATGTTAAGAGGGTACCCTCAGAATAAGCAGGATTTCACCTGAGTAAATCATGCACGAGCTAGTTACTCAGTCTTACAATACATCCAAAAACATTTAATTACAGGAGATCTATTGGAAGCCTACAAGATTGTCAGTCATCAGGGGTTACTTGTCATATTGCTAGAGATGACTAAAGAGCTACATCTAATCAAACTTATTCAGACTCAATTCAAGAACCAACGATTCTTTGTAGAATTAGAAGGAAAGCAAAGTTACAGGTGCCAACAGAGGAATGACCTTCTACAAGTTAGCATGCTTACACTAATACTGTTTAATATTTACATCAATGACCAGCCAGTCCATCTAGACACCAAACGTTGTTTATGTGGATTGCCATTGCATCAAAATGACCCTGTTCCCTGTACTTACTCGGATCAGTCCAGATGCCTGGGTTTTACCTCCCCTCCAGCAGATGGAGACAGAGAAGTTTTGAACTGACTCTGCCCCATATCCTGAGGTGCCACCTAGAGTCATCAGTATTTCTGTCTCCAGCAGATGGTGGAGGTGCAAATCCCTTCAGTCTGGATTAGCTAGAATTGGTTACATTACTTAGTTAAATTAGTTAGATTAGTTTTGAGACTTAGTCGGCTAAAAAAAAAAAGAGCTAAAGGACTTTAAGCCTCACAGGGGGGTTGTCAGGTCCTGGTGGGACCATCCCCCCTGGTAATAGAGGCTGAGGAGCAGAGAGTTGAGAACCCTGTAACCTGCCCTCTTGGCAGCAACTGAAGGTGATACCGGGAAGCCCGGTTCACTCACATAGTCAGAACTTGTTTTTTGACTGAAAAAAAAACAAACAAACCGAGCTCCCATGCTAAATTTAGACTGCTCGTTATGCCACGTGGTGCCACCTGTTCATCTTGTGGGAGCGCGCGGGGCTCTCCAGAGCCGGTATTTGTTTGGAGTGCCTCCCCGAAGGGGAGGGCACCTCGGGGACGGCTGTAAATGATTTTTCCTGAGGTGGCGGTTCCCGAGTGCGCCGCGTGCCTGAGAGGCTCGATAATCAGCGTCAGCCCTCAGACCTGTTCCCATTCAGTGCGGGAACGGAAGCCATTTTACAGACATTCAGGGCACAAGATCAGGCTGCTTTAGGGGAAGAGAATTCCCCACCTCCACTTTCGCCGTGGCCTGAGGCCTCCGGGGGAGTGCGATTTACAAGCTGATCAGGAGACTTCATCAGGTGAGAGCCCTGGTGGGGCTTCTGATGATTCTTCTTCATTGTTCTCCTCAGAATTTGTTTTGCTGCTCCACAAGGCCTTTAAGGCCCGGAAAGCAGCTAGAAGGCATGGTAGCAGGGTCCCTCGTTCAGCCCCAGCGCCCTCGGTTGGGGGCAAGGGCGCCATCTCGACCCACAAGTGCCCCAAGTCCCTGGGGGGGGGGGGATCCACAAAGCCCAAACGTCCACCTCAGATCTATTTCTTGTCCAGCGGACAGTTCGTCTTCGGAGCATTCGGATGGAGAGGAGCCCCATTTTTTTGAAAGGGTTAATAAACATGTGGATAAAGGTGAACCAGTAGATGTAGTGTATTTGGATTTTCAGAAGGCGATTGACAAAGTCCCTCATGAGAGGCTTCTAAGAAAATTAAAAAAATCATAGGATAGGAGGCGATATCCTTTCGTGGATTACAAACTGGCTAAAAGACAAAAACAGAGAGTAGGATTAAATGGTCAATTTTCTCAGTGGAAAAGGGTAAACAGTGGAGTGCCTCAGGGTTCTGTACTTGGACCGGTGCTTTTCAATATATATATATATATATATATATATATATATATATATATATATATATAAATGATCTGGAAAGGAATATGACGAGTGAGGTTATCAAATTTGCGGACGATACAAAATTATTCAGAGTAGTTAAATTACAAGCAGATTGTGATACATTACAGGAGGAACTTGCAAGACTGGAAGATTGGGCATTCACATGGCAGATGAAATTTAATGTGGACAAGTGCAAGGTGTTGCATATAGGGAAAAATAACCCTTGCTGTAGTTACACGATGTTAGGTTCCATATTAGGAGCTATCACCCAGGAAAAGGATCTAGGCATCATAGTGGATAATACTTTAAAATCGGCTCAGTGTGCTGTAGCAGTCAAAAGAGCAAACAGAATGTTAGGAATTATTAGGAAGGGAATGGTTAATAAAACGGAAAATGTCATAATGCCTCTGTATAGCTCCCTGGTGAGACCACACCTTGAATACTGTGTACAATTCTGGTCACCGCATCTCAAAAAAGATATAGTTGCAATGGAGAAGGTACAGAGAAGGGCAACCAAAATGACAAAGGGGATGGAACAGCTCCCCTAAGAGGAAAGGCTGAAGAGGTTAGGGCTGTTCAGCTTGGAGAAGAGATGGCTGAGAGGGGATATGATAGAGGTCTTTAAGATCATGAGAGGTCTTTTACGAGTAGATGAGAATCGGTTATTTGTACTTTCGAATAATAGAAGGACTAGGGGGCATTCCATGAAGTTAGCAAGTAGCACCTTTAAGACTAATCGGAGAAAATTCTTTTTCACTCAACGTACAATAAAGCTCTGGAATTTGTTGCCAGAGGATGTGGTTAGTGCAGTTAGTGTAGCTGGGTTCAAAAAAGGTTTGGATAAGTTCTTGGAGGAGAAGTCTATTAACTGCTATTAATCAAGTTTACTTAGGGAATAGCCACTACTATTAATTGCATCAGTAGCATGGGATCTTCTTAGTGTTTGGGTAATTGCCAGGTTCTTGTGGCCTGGTTTGGCCTCTGTTGGAAACAGGATGCTGTGCTTGATGGACCCTTGGTCTGACCCAGCATGGCAATTTCTTATGTTCTTAATGTAGATGACCATTGCATCATATTGGCAGACAACAGAAGAATGATGGACAGCTGTGCAATACAGTTGTACCAAACCACATACCTAAGGTGTCGCTCTACCACTCTACATGCACATGCTTGCTACCCGTCAACTGAAATCATGTGGGAATTGTATTGCCGCTTAAAACTAGAAGCAAAGGAGAGATCCAAGATGGCTGACAGTTAAAGAGCAGGAGAGAGATGCTCCGTCATTTGTTTTTCTTATACTGCGAAATTTACCTCTTTACACCGCATACCATGCCACATACTAAGTGGAAGGCAAAACTCCGCGAACATTTACCTTCTTTGGGATCTGCGGGCTCTCTTCAAAAGAAAATCGACGGGTTTTCTCTCCTCCACGTTGAAACTACCATGAGCAAGGGCCGCTGAGGCGGTTGCTGAGGAGCGAGTGCCACTTCCTATGGCCGATGAGATCTCGGTGAGTCCCGGTGCGCCAGAAACACCGTCCCCACCTTGTGGTTCTTCGCTGGAGACCTCTTTGCCGTTTTCAATTTTTCCGCTGATGAATAGAGGAGATTGCTTAACAATGGGAGAACTGGCAAAGGACCCAAGCTTTGCTCTTTAGATGTGGCCTCCCCAAGTAAGCAGAGGGAGGATTTACATTTATTGGATGTCACATCAACCAATGCCTCAACCCCAGCACTGAGACAGAAAATATCTGAGAATGAAGGAGGTGTTGCATCTTTAATTACAGGTACTGCATTTACATTACATAAACCTGAAAAAGTGACTTTAGAAGCTGTTTGGTCGGCATTGATATCTATAGAATCCGCGATCACCCCATTGACCCAAGTTTTTATGGAGCGGGGGAAGATCATCAAGAATAAAGTTATTTTACATGAGGAAAAATTGGAGGAAATCGAAAAAAGAATTACCCAAGTGGAGAAAGTACAGCATAACTTGGTACAATCAGAGGCAATTGCAACTAAGAAACTATAAAATATGGAGAATGCACTGAGGTTTTTGAACTTAAGGAGTATACATTTTCCAGTAGTTTTTAAGTTACCCTTAGTGGATTTCTTTAAAAACTACCTGTTAAATATTCTTAAATTCCTGCTGAAGCAATGCCACTGATCACGAAAGCTTTCTATATGCCCCAAAGAGTTTCTCAGACGATGGAAAACGGAAATGAAGAACAACAATCCCTCAATATAACGGAAATATTAGAAATGACAAGAGACTGAGATATGGTAAAGAAGGACTTTAGTAGTATCGTTTGCATTTGAACAGGATCGTAATAATGTTGTGAAATTCTTCTTTAAATATAGAAATTCGCTATTCCATGGCCAGCGGCTATGCTTATATCCGGATATTACTAAGTCCACACAGCAGCGCAGGAACAAATTTCTTGCGATGAGACCAGATGTTGCTGCAATTGGGGCACAATGCATATTACGATATCCTTGTAAATGTATCTTAAAATTTCAAAATGTGAAGTATGTTTGTTTATTTTGACCCAATACAATTAAGAACATTCTTAGATGCGCACTCCTAAGTACATTCATGTTCTGGCTTGGATAAGGGTTTGGAGGGCTCCTTATTTCTTATTTTCTTTTCTTGATATTCGCTCAAATTACTTTGGATTTCTCTCCCAATTTACCTTTATAGAGGGGAGACTAAGGGGATATGTATTTCAGAATTTTGTACTATTGCCTATTTACAACTGGATTTGATCTTCCCTTTTCTGTAACAAGTTTGTGTTATATTCATTTGAAATTATAAAAGTAAAATAAAAAAAAAAAAAAGAAGCAAAAATGTGTTCCTGCTCTGTTACCTGACAGCAGAACATTCATATATACTAATACCCAACCAAGCCTAGGGAAGCAAATTTAATCCAAATATTTTTCTTTCTTTATTTGAATTTGTTATTCCTCCATGGCTCATGGTGGTGAACAATACATTCAGCAGTAATACTATATAACTTCACACTACCTAAAACATAAAATCACAAGCCTGTACAATATAGTGCTATGGTAGCTTTAATTGTCTATCCCCGGTTATGGCAAAACAAGGATTTTATATGCCAGATTTAAAATTCGGATTTACAAGCATAAATATTGGCCCCGCCCTGGAACATCCTGACACTCCCTGACTCCGTCCCCCCTTTTTTTTTACTCATGTATGTATGTATATATATATGTGCACGTAATTTGCAGCTTTTAAAATATGTGTAGATCACACGCGGCCCATATACTCTCATATATCAGCCTTTTAAAGCGAGCAACGCTTTTAAAATTCACCCAAAGTATTGGATATACAGAGATTTATTCTGTAACCTAATGCGCTGAACCACCTCAACCAATGGGCTTTGGTCATTTGAAACATCTTGGGTGATTGTAGATTGCCGGTCCGGTGATTTGGAATACATTGCCAGAAAAAATTTGTCTTTTGGGTAATTATGAAGAATTCAAAAAAGCACTGAAAACATGGTTTTTTAGTGAAATTTTTCAAGAATATTTGAGGGGGTGAAGATTGATTTTTTTTAAATAAATAACATTCTATGTGCTGAAGGAAGAACCCAGTGACATATTAGAACTGGAGTTTTGTTTTATTTTGTGTTATATTTATATAACATTATGATTGCTACTGTCTTTTTGTGATTGCCATTATGAATGTTTTAAATTTGCACACAGTTTTGATTTATTGATAAGTGGTATATAAACACAAAATAAAATAAATAATAAGTATCTAGATCAGTGTCTGCTTATATTCATTTGAAAGGAACTGGTTAATGTGGTTGGCTTATGTAAAGTGGATAAGTGGAAATATTTTTCCTGTGCTGTAACACAATTACATATTTAGTTTAAGTATAAATGCTGGCATTATTATAGTTATGCTGGATTTCTTTCCTGTTCAGTACCCATATGGAAGATGCTTGATGACTTAGTCCCTGTGACTTCTCCTGGAACATATTGTGCATTGATTACATATGTGACTCTTTTGGTTCTCTGTGTTTTATAGGTGACTCTGATTATGCTTCTGTTGAGGAGTATAGTATAATACATCACTAGGAGAAAAGCAGGTAAGTTTCTCTAAGTGTTCTGGCTTAAGTGACGTGTGATATTCCTTTTGAGAAAAATGTTGATAATATTAAGCTTTAGATCTGAATTGGGAAAAACCATGATCTCTGTGCACAGGATTCCATATCCAGTGCTCACAGAGACTGTTCCAGTAAGTGCACAAGGTTACTAGGGTTGATGTACAATAAAACTTTGGCTAAGTTCCCCCATGGCACCTGGACACATGAATAGCATTGTATAAAGGGATTGTGCCAGCTTTGAATCGGAGAATGACCGCTGGCATTAATAGCCCCCCCAGATATTAGAGCTCCGAGTCTGACAGCATCCCATTTTCCCCTGAGCTCCTCAGCATCTTCTTCTGAATTTTCATGGGACTGTGGCAGGAGTCAGCAGGAGATTACGGTAGGGGTGATACAAAGGCTCCTATTGCAGCTGCTGCTGAGCGGTGGCAAAAGATGAAGGAAGCGGCAGAAGCGGCAGCAGCTGCATTGGCAGTGGCGGGAAGTAGTGGCCGTGAGCAGGTAGCAGACACAGTTTCTTCTGCACTCATCTGGCTCCTGGCTTCTGTGGTGTTCTGTGCCTGCACCAAAAACCAAGCAGACATGGGAATAAGGACACAGAAATCAAGATAGTTCCCATTGGCTGATTATCTGCCTTCCCTGCCCTTGGATGGGTGATTAGCGTATGATTATTGGACACCTCAGAAAATGTATGCTGCCCTGCTCAAAGTTGGTTGGACAATGGTCCATGTTGGCCCACTGTGTTTTGATGTCTACGGGCTGAAATAAAGCTTGAAAGCACATTGAGGCCAATATTAGCACTGCTTAGATGAATAAGTTTGGATTTATTTATGCATTTAGATATTTATTATCCATAATAATATACATCTATGTGAACTGAACAATTCATTGTAAATCACCCACTTCCCTGCTTGGTAATTCTACCATTTTACGGGTTAATATACTATGTTAAAGTTACTATCTTCTCTTCTTCTTGCTCCTAGTTGTAAGCCTCCTTGTTTTATTGTAACTGCATCTATTGTATGTTTAGTACATATTATCTTGTTCTCTGTTCCGGTTATCACCCCACTGTTTATTGTAAACCGGCTTGATGTGATATTTTCACGAATGCCGGTATAGAAAAAATTTAAATAAATAAATAAAATAATATACAAAGTTATAAGCTGAGTGCAGGTAAAACAATCATAAAAATATAAAACAATTATAAGATACTAAAAATACACAAAAAACATACTCAAAACAAAGTAAAAATAACAACATTCAAAAGCCACTGCAGAAGATGAAAAGACAGTCAACCGAGTGCCAAACCAGAACTTTAGTTGGTATAGATGTTACTACCAATGCTAAATAGCCTTCAACCAGCAGACAACTTCAGGAAACAATTCCAAGAGCCAGAGGCCTGGGAATACAGAAATGCTTTCAGTTGTTTTTTTTAAAAACTGAAAAGATGACTCTGCACTTAAATTCTCTGCAAGCTTGTTCCACAAGGAAAGGCTGCAATGGAAATAGGCCTCTCCCATGTTTCCGGTTAAGTAGCGCCATTTCAGTATTTGGCCATGTTTAGTGACTGTCACTTACCTAAGTAACATTATATCCCATGTAAGTACCTTGGTACAACTGGTCATGAACTACTTCACTAAATGACTATGTCTATTGATATATTGTAACCGAACCTTTGATGGCACCTGTTAGAATGTACTATAGTACACTTTTACCTACATTAATTATGTGCCTACATATAAACCGTTGCGATGGTATTTAACGTAGCAACGGTATAGAAAAGTTTTAAAATAAATAAATAAATATCCAGCTAAAAGGTTATCTGGATAAGCGAGGAGTGGGATGGGGCGTTCCAGGGTGGAGCTACTTATCCATCTAACTTACCGACAGGTTCATTAAGCCGCGATAGGGCTCCAATGCATGTTAAACAGTGTACATTGTGCAATATATGCTGTTTATCATGTGATATAGCCCTATCGCGGCAATATAGTGCAATATATGCTATTATTTGCATGGTCCTGCCCAGATTTCCTCTCTTATTACAATGAACTGCTTTGCATGCGATTTACTTGCATGAATTTTGCAAATCTATGCAAAGCAACTTATTAATAGACAAATTTGATGTAAATAACTTATCAGAGCTGACTTAGAAAGTTATCCTCCCTGATAATAAATTAACAACACTTCCTTGAAATGATAATTAACACGGGAACCTTGGGACCCTAATGCAGGTCCCGAGGCTCCTGCATTAGATTAAAGGGCCATACAAATTAAACTAAAAGTCCCGCGCCAAAAAAGACTCAAGGCGGCCCCAACAACAAAAAGGAAAAAACAAAAATCAAATAGTCATGCCATGACCACAGCCCCTTTTCCATACAAATAAGCGCTACGGCTCCCCCCTCCTCACCCTAAAGGTCAAACAAAATTGTTGGGGTTATAGGGCCCCCCCCAATACCCAAAGTCTTGAAAACAATCATTGGTGTCAAGTGGCATCTTAATCCCCAAACCCTCTGACCCCCCCCCCCCCCGCACCCCAAAAGGTGAGGGAGGAATACCCCCTAGCCCTGGGCTCAGTCAGTGCTATTTTTTCAAAATGGCATCAACCTGACCTTGCCCCAATCATGTGAAAAATGGCACCAAACCTGGTCAGGGGCTAGGGCGTGCTCCGGCCCACATTGTGGGATTTCTTTCTCACTTGTAAGGTTTGGGGGTGCAGGGGGGGGGTGGGGGTGGTGGTGGAGGATTAAGGTGCCACTTGACACCGCTGATTATTTTGAAGCCTTGGAGGATGGGGGAAGGGGGAAGTATTGAAAGGGCCCTCTAACCCCAACGAATTGGTTTGACCATTGGGGTGGGGGGACATTTTATTTAATGCAGACAGAATTGGGTGGTTGGGGGTGGCATTGTTGGGCAACTACTTGTTGGTTTGGTTTTTTTACTTGCTCCACAACGGTTTGCCGTGAGACCAAACAATGCCGCGATACAGTTGCAATATTTTTGGGGGGGAGGGACCCACTATTCTGGGGAAGTGTCGCTGTGAAAGTGGGACCGCTCCCGCAAAAAAATATCACGGCTTAGTGGTTCTAGGCCTTAGCTGGATAAGTTCCGATATTCAGCCTTATTCAGTTTAGTTAAACCTGCTACTCAGCTGGTCTAAAGTTAGCCAGGTAAATGTATCCAGCTGTTAGACAGCTGAGTACATTCAGTGGCATAGCCGTGCTGCTGAGTATCTCGGCCAAGTTAGCTTGATAAATCTGTCCTGCTAACTTGCTCAGCTGGATAGCAGATGAATATGATCTCTAGGAGGTCCATATTCAGGCACAGTGCAGATAACAAATTTAGCCGGATAAACTTATCCAGCTAACTCTGGAGGCATAATAATCAATAGTACAGCTGCATTACTGAATACAGTCAGCTATCTTAAAATTAGCCGGCTAACGTTAGGGCAGCTCTTTGTCCCGATCAGACTTAACCAGCTACATCATCTAGCTAACTCTGAATTTTGGAGTTAGCTGGTTAACTTAGTTGACTAATTCAGCTCCTCCCAATTACACCTCTGAAATGCCTCTAATATATCCGGCTACAGTCTAGCCACTTAACTTTTCAGCCAGCTAAATGCTTTTGAGTATGGTCCTCTCTGTCTACAGAAGCAAAGAGGCAAATTCACCACCAGCCCCAGCCAACAGTTTATTGTTTCCACATCTATCAAAACGAACCAATGCTGAGTAGCAAAATACATACAAAAGAGCATCTAATGTACAAGGGTGAGCAGATTAAAATCTGCCTGGATTAATCACACTGCACATCAGAAAAGTGAAGAAAAGAACTGGTGAGATCCCGTTAAAAGTTGTCAACTCGTTAATAACACAGCCTTATAGGGTAGTGCACTATAATTATACTGCAGTTCAAGCCATTTTATGAGGCGTGCATAGAAGCAGCAAAATACATCAACAGTATTAAAGAGCAATGGCTTTGTGAAATTTAGTGTAACGTTAGATAAAAGTCAAGCTAGGCAAACTTCCATGTCCTATGAATTCTTCAAAAAGAATGAAAGATCAATGCTTGTGCGAACAAGCTGCGGAGTCCTTTGAAATATCAAAGGACAGTGTTTATTGTTATTGATGATAATATAAACAGCAAGTATAGGCTAACATAGAAACTTACCAAAAATGTTGTTTTGGCATTGTCTTATTTCCTGAAAGCTTAGGTAGCCCCTGCCAAAATACACGTCACTGTAACTGTTATTCAAAAATGAAATCCTTTACTGATGAACTTGGTGGCAGGAAACAAAAAAAAAATAAAAATTCAAAAGCAGTACTCTATAGCGTTAGTGCACCATTCAGAGCAGAAAAAGTAAAATCCAGTAGCACAAAAAAGAAATCCTCTCATACAGAATCAAGTGCTGCATATCCTTGCAGATAAGCTCTCTGGGGAAGGAACCCTCCCCTCTGAACTCTCCCCAGAACCTCTTTCTCTGGTTGCATTCTCTTTCTTGTTATCTATTTTCCTTTCTCTTCTAATAATAACGAGCAGTCTGGCTGATCCCCTTTCTTCAGTCAGCAACTCTTAGGTTCTTCCCTCTGAACTCCAACAAAGGCAAATCCTCTTTCCTGTTCATACCGAGATCAGTCCAGACAAGTGGGTTTTCCATCCCTACCAGCAGGTTGAGGCAGAGAACAAAAAACTTTGAGTGCCACCTGCAGTCCCCTCAGTATTTCTCTGTCTCCAGCAGATGGTAGAGGTGCAAACTTGCAGTTCTGTCTGAAAGTTAAATTTGGGAGATAGTGAACATTTTTTGTTTGTTTTGTTTTTGACTTCAAGAAGTTGGATTAGCTCCCCGAGGTGCTAGGTTCCTTTGTGGGCCATCCCTAAGGTTAAGCTGGGTGACCGGCGGGTTGGAAACTCCTGACTGGAGTAGCCCGTTACCTCCAGAGGCCTTGACAGCCAGGGGACTGGCTCCCTCGCTGCCTCTGAAGTCTCCTCCTGCTAGCCGCTGTCTCTGATCAGGGAAGTATCCTTTTGTTCTGGTAAATTAGGTTTAAAAAAAAAAAAAGTTAATAAGGACCTAGTGTTGGAGACTCGGTCTGCGGCTCAGTGACCGGGGCAATCGGCAAGCAGGAGCTGCTGGGGTCTGCAGGAGGGAAAGGTGGGAGAGTCTGTGGGTGATTTATTTTCCCTGGCAGGGACAGCTTCGGTGTTAGGCAAGGCCTGTTTGCACGTCGCTCGGATCGCCGCTATCAGCCGCGCACTGCTTGGGCCGATGCAATTGCATGACTCAGCGGGGCTGCTTCGTGGTGCAGCCTACCTTTGTGTCGGTGCGCTCAGGCCCCGTCGCGTTTGGATCCGTGTGACTCATGGCGCCTAAACCTCACATGGCCACTTGTAGTAGTTGTGGGCTTTGGTTGGCCCGGCTTAATTCCCGCTCCCTATGCACTGGTTGTGCATCGGGGGAGGAGGGGACCTCCACAGGAGGATCAAAAGAATGGAGGGCTGCGATTGTGGTCCGGGGGGGCCACCTTGGGGAGATCACCGTTTCAGCCGTACCCATGGGGGATTGCATCCAGGGGCCTCCACCCTGCCAGGTATCTGGTGATTCCCCACCTTCCCTCTCACCTGTGGTGCAGAAAGCTGAGGAGGATCAGGAATGGGGGAGCAGACTCGGAAGGCAGCCTCCTCATTCAGGGGGCTAAGGATCCGGAGGCGTTTCCTCCAGAGTTTGTCCTGCTGTTGCATAGAGCCTTCCTGGCTAGAAAGGGTGCAGGAAAGATGAGATCCAGAGAGAGGTGGCCAAGTGTCCCTTTTAAGCAGCCAAGGATGGCATTAGTAGGAGGTTCTGGAGATCTGCTGAAGTGCCTGGGGTTGCGACGTGCAGGTTCTGAGGGTGACCCCAGGGAACTAGATGACTCAGATTAGATGCAGGAGGATCCTGCCTCACCACAGGGGGTGGACCCAGATGGGGGTCAGAATCCTGATCTGATTCGAACAGGGATAATTTTGACCCTCAGGTGGTCCACCTCTTTAAAAAAGAGGAGCTGGGCCCTCTCATTCCTCAGGTGTTGGAAGAATTGGGGGTTAAGATGACTCAGGAAGAGTCTGACAATGGTAGGAGTGAATCTGGTTCTGGATGGACTGCTTGGTCTTCCCAGTGCCTTTCTGTTTCCTTAGAAGATTCAGAAGCTGATTAACCAGGAGTATGATTTCCCAAAAGCAGTCTTGAAGGTCGGTAGGGCTATGGTGAAGCTTTATCCTTTGACGGAAGAGAATCTGGATTGCCTAAAGATTCCTAAGGTGGATGCGGCAATCTCAGCAGTGACTAAGAAGACTACGAATCCAGTTGCGGGTTTGGCTGCTCTGAAGGATGTTAAGACTGCAAGTTGGAGATCCACGAGGTGTCTTCCTTAAGTCTGCGGGCCTCAATATGTGGCAGCATGATGCAGCGTGCCTGCTTGTGCTGGGTTAAGAAGGCACAAGAACAGGCATCTACTGGGATACTCAGCCCCATGCTTTCAGCACGTTTGGAAGCTGGGCATATGTGGCAAATGCGTTGTATGATTTGGTGCGTACTTCTGCCAGGAGCATGGTCTCGGCAGTGGCTACACGCAGGCTTTTGTGGTTGCACAATTGGTCGGCGGACATGTGGTCCAAGTCCCAGCTGTGTAATCTTCCCTTTAAAGGGAAGCTTCTATTTAGGAAGGATTTGGATCAGTTGATGAAGTCTTTAGAGGAATCCAAATGGAACAGATTGCCTGAGGATAAGAAGAGCAATAAGAAGGTTTTCCCATCCCGATCCTCTTTTCAGGATTCGCAGACTTTTCTGTTTCGGGGCCGAAACAGTCGTCGGGATTCAGCAGTCCTTTCAGGGTTCCCACGGATCTTCCAGGGTCGGTGCCAGTCAAGGAACCGGAGTAGGAAAGTCCTCGCAATTAAGCCAGGCTCACCCATTCCTCTGTGGAAGCGGTAGGGGTCAGATTGTCCCACTTTTATGAGGAGTGGGCCAAGATTAGCTTGGACCGGTGGGTTCTGGAGGTAGTAAGAGACGGCTATGCCTTAGAATTTTCGTACCCAGTCAGGGAAGCCTTTATAGAGTCCCACTGCTTGTCACGAAGCAAACGTGAAGCAGTGAAGGGGACTCTGCAGAGATTAGTAAGCTTAGGTGCGATAGTTCCTGAAATGCTGAGCGAGCAAGAACGGCGGAGGTACTCCATTTATTTTGTGGATCCAAAGAAGGAGGGTACCTTCTGTCCCATTCTGGATTTACAAAAGATAAACATAGTCTTGTGGGTTCTGCATTTTCGTAAGGAGACGTTGTGTACAGTGATAGCAGTGGTCTGCAAAGGAGAGTTCCTGGCATCTTTGGACCTGACTGAAACTTACCTCCATATTCCCATTCAAAAGGAGGATCAGACGTTTCTGCAGTTCATAGTGCTGGGTCATCACTTCCAGGTTCGAGCTCTCCCTTTTGGGTTGGCTATGGCTCCCCAAACTTTCACAGAGGTGATGGTGGTAGTGGCGGCAGCCTTGAGAAGAGAGGGGATTCTGGTCCATCCATATCTGGACAATTGGCTCATTCGGACAAAGACAGAGGAGGAGTGTGGGCTGTCCGTACAGTGGGTGATGGATACCCTGAGTTCTCTGGGTTGGGTGATTAATGGAGCAAAGTGTCATCTGGTTCTGTCTCAGTCATTGGAGAATCAAGGAGCCTGCTTCAATAACCAGAAAGGCAGGGTGTTTCTGACAGTGGACAGGTTGTTGAAGTTACAGGCGCAGGTGATGCATCTGAGCCTAGGTCTGTGATTACTTACAGGTGCTGGGTTCCATGGCCTCAACATTGGATTTGGTTCCATGGACTTTTTCTCAATGTGTCTGTTGCAAAAGGCACTTTTGTCTGGGTGGAATCCATTGTCGTTGGAGTATCATCTACCATTACCTCTTCTAGAAGAATCCAGGTCCATTCTTTGTGGTGGCTCTCGCAGCACAACCTGGAAAAGGGAGTGGATCTGGAGGCCCCAGACTGGGTGTGATGAACCACAGAAGCCAGCTTCAAGGGCTGGGGGGCGGTGTGCCTGGCTTGTTCTGCCCAGGGTCTTTGGTCTCCAGTGGAGGCATTCTGGTCTATCAATCATCTGGAGATGAGAGCAGTGTGCAGGGCCATGGAGGTGTTCCTGCCCTTGATTGAGGGGTGGATGGTCTGAGTGTTTTCAGACAATGCGATGATGGTGGCATAAATCAACTGCCAAGAAGGGACAAAGTTATGCAGTGGCTCGGGAGACTCAGCTATTGTTTGTGTGGGTGGAGCACCATCTCGAAGGGATTGCGGCATCGCATGTCACGGGAGTGGACATCATGTAGGCAAATTTCCTCAGCAGGCAACAATTAAATCCCGGGGAATGGGAACTGTCCCTAGAAGTCTGGAATCACATCTGTGCCAGGTGGGGTGTTCCTCATTTGGATCTCATGACGATGCGGGCCAGTGCAAAGATGGCAAGATTTTTCAGTTGTAGAAGGGAGTCCAGTTAGTTAGGGATGGATGCTCTGGTGTGCCCATGGATGGGTTCTTCTATATGTGTTTCCTCCTTGGCACTCATTGGTTGAGCTTTGCGGTGCATAGAGATGCACTCAGGGACAGTGGTGCTGGTGGTGCTGGAGTGGCCGCAACATCCATGGTTTGTGGATCTGGTGATACATGGGCCTCTTTGGTTGGCTCACCTGCCAGGATTTCTGTGACAAGGACCCATATTTTTGGATCGGGAGGATAGCTTTTGTCTCCAGCCTAGCTTTTGAAAGGCGGAAGTTGTGCCTAAATAGATATTCGGAGCCAGTAATCTCCACTCTGCTCCAGGCTAGGAGGTCTTCTATGTCTGTGGCATATATCAGGTTTTGGAAGGTGTTTGAATCCTGGTGTCTTCGATAGCGGCTGGACCCTCTGTTAGTGGGAGTTCCTCACATTTTGTCTTTTCTGCAACAGGGCTTGTCCAAGGGCCTAGCCTATAGTTCACTCCGTGTCCAGGTTTCAGCGTTGAGTTGTCTTAGGGAAAATTAGGGGCTTCTCATCTCAATGTAGCTCACTTTCTGAATGGGATTAGGCAATTGCGGCCTCAGGTTCAGAAAGTCTGTCCAGATTGGAACCTCAACTTAGTTTTGCGGGTTCTCTGTGGGGCGCCTTTTGAGCCTTTAAGACGAGCTTCTTTGAAGGACTTGATGTTGAAGACAGGTTTTCTGATTGCCATATATTCAGCTAAGTGGATTTCTGAGCTTCAGGCACTATCTTGTCAGGATCCTTTTTTTATGTATTGCGAATGACAGGGTGACCTTGTGTACGGTTCCCTCATTTTGCTGAAAGTTGTGTCTTCTTTCCATCTGAATCAGACAGTTGAGCTTCCGGCACTTCCGGAGTGGTCTAGAGTAGTGATCCCCAACCTTTTTTGCACCAGCTTCAAGCAAGACCATTTTTCCATGGCCCGGCAGGGCAGGGTGGGGGTGGAGTAGGGGCGGGGCTTTGGTCATATGGGGGTGGGATTATGGAGGGGGTTGGATTTTAGTGCACACTTATCATTTAATTATGACATTTATAATGTGAATGTGACTCAACTCACCATAGGTTCTCACATGCATGGCACACTGACCCATGATCGTCACGGGGCTAGATGTAAAAGTACAGTTTGTATCCACGGGAACTCCCCTGACCCACAATAATGGATGTAAAGCAGAATTATGACATTCCCCATACAACTCACCCTACAAAAAAGATATTCTGGTTCTGGTGACAGCTCAGTAACAGCAACTCAAACTCCTTCTACTTCCAGGCTCAATAGCCCTACTTATGAAAAGACAGCAGTTTACCACCAATGCATGTCCTCTGAGAAAACACAACAAATAAGACTGATACAAACGCTTACATGTTAGCAAAATATCTCATCTCGGTAACAGACACAGAACCGACCTAACATTCTCCCAGGATCTGTAGTAATGCACATAAACTAATCCACACACAGTTACACCTGTATTATGGAATACACTCAAACAGGAGCAACCCTATCTATGAAAAGGCAACACTACAAATATTAAATCAGGTCCTAAAAACCAATACACCTCTTATTAGGAAAACAGAACTAGCAAGCAGCTATAGATCCCCACACAGAAATAATTGTAAAACTATACTAATAAGCAGAATACATGTTTCAAAACAGCTATGAACAGAATAACATCCAACAATTAAAAACTCATAAAAACTATTAAACATTCTCCAAACACCAATAAAATATTTCAAAAAAGCAGACATCACACAATTAAAATGGCAGTCAAGAAAAATAAATTAAAAAAGCCACCTTTACTTACCCCCTCCAGCAGCTCTCCTACTCCTCTTCCCTGCAGGCCGTGGCACTCACCAGAAGCAGCAGTAGAAGCTAAGCTCTATACTTATGGTCCTCTTCCTTAGTGCCCATGTCTCTCACACACACACCATACCAGTCATGCCCCCATGACCAGTTTCTGTCTCTCACACACCAATCATCTCCCAAACAGTCTTTGGCACACACACACCAGTCACCTTCCTGAACAGTTTCTCTCATGCCATACACACACACAGGCTTCCCCCTCTCGTGTTCTACTTACATATATGGGCTTCTCACTCTCATAATCACTTTCTCTGTCTCTCTCTCTCACACACCCACACACTCACTCACCAGTCTCTCACTCCCATGCTTGTTCTCTCCACATGCACAGGCTTCTCATTCCCTGAATCACATTCTCTCACATTCACACACACCAGTCTTTTTCTCTCACACACACCGTCACCTTACCAAGCAGTCTCTCTCATGCATGCACACTCATCCAGGTTTCTCACTCCCATGCTTTCTTTCACCCCCACAACACCAGGCTTCTTACGCCCATGCTTTCCCACATACCCAGACTTCTCACTTCCATGCTTTTTCTCTCCTCTCACACACACACACATCAGTCACCTCCCTGACTAATGTCTCACACTCTCACATACACATCAGTCATCTCCTTGAGTAGTCACTTTCATTGTCTCTCACATACACACACACATCAGCTCTCTGACCAGTCAATCACACACAGGCTGGCTGGCTGCTTCTCTCTCTTTCTCTCACTCACTTCCTTTTCTTCCCCCCCCCCCCCCCCCCCCCGAGCACAAATGGGAGCTGCAGCAGCTCCCGCAGGCCAAGAAAGAAGAATCCCATCGGCCGCGGGAGGCTCATGCTGCTGTCTCCTTTCTCGATTACCGGCTGATTCTATTGCTTGGGGATCGACGCTGCAGCCGCCGCTGCTACTTTATCACGTGGCACGGCTCTTTCTCCTTCCAGCGCACCGCTCCGTGTATCACTTCCTGTTCCGGGTCACGGGAGGGGCAGACGCGGGAAGAAGAAAAGGCCAGCCGCGGGTGCCACAGCTTCTTCTAGCACCGCTGCCGTTCCCACTAGGCTTGAACGTGCTGACAGCCCGGTGGCAACGGCAGTGGGAGAGACCGGGAGCGCGCGACACACCTGCCGGTGCTTGGCGGCGCCGCGGACCGGCAAAAAACTCCCACGGCCCGGTCCCGGTCCGCGGACCGGTGGTTGGGGACCCCTGGTCTAGAGAGTCTCTGCAGGATAGAGATCTTAATCTTCTGGATGTGCATTGCACCTTGTTATGTTGTTTGAAGGTCACTAATGGCTTTCGGCGGTCGGATCATCTCTTTGTGTTATTCAGTGGAGGAAAAAAAGAAGAGAGAGCTTCTAAGGCTACAATTTCTAGGTGGCTGAAGGATACCATTTGCTCAGCTTATTTTTGTAAGGGTCACGAAATTCCGACGGGCCTCAAGGTGCATTTGACTAGAGCGCAAGCAGCCTCTTGGGTGGCATGTCAGTTGGTGTCTCCCCAAGTCATATGTAGGGCCGCAGTGTAGTCCTCACTTATTATTTTCACCAAACATTACCAGTTGGACATTGGGGTGCAGGAGGATGCAATCTTCGGTGAAAGTGTGTTAAGGGCGGGTCATTCGGGTTCCCGCCCAGTGAAGGGGTGCTTGGGTACATCCCCCTTGTCTGGAATGGAAAATTGGTTCTTACCTGCTAATTTTCATTCCTGTAATACCACAGATCAGTCCAGAAACTCGTCCCATTTGCTGCCGAAAGACTGAATTTCCAAGAGATTTTTTACACCATATATCCGAAATTTTCCAATCTATTTAGAAATTGTGAGTTTTTTTGAGTTAAGCATTTTGGATGTATGTGAGCCTCCAGCTCAGGGGTTTCCAACCCTGTGTTTCCAGTTGGCCCTGGAAGGGGGAATGGTATCTACTCTTTGACTTGGGTACAGGTCAATACTGAGGGACTGCAGGTGACACTCTTGGATATGTAGCAGTGCCTTAAAGTTTTTTGTTCTCTGCCTCCATCTGCAGGTAGGGATGCAAAACCCATTTGTCTGGACTGATCTATAGTATTACAGAATGAAAATTAGCAGGTAAGAACCAATTTTCCTTTCTCCAATCTCTGAAGAAATCACGCTTGACATGGATCTTCAGAAAACTTAGAAATCCTCAGCAAACTTTTTAGGAATTGCTCTGGGACAACCCTCACCTCCCCCCCCCAAAGCAGACCTCCCTAATCCTGAAGGCCTGGTTACCCTTAGCTTGGACCCCAGCTCCTTCCCTGAAAAGAAAACAGGAATGGCAATGCTGTGCCCTCGGAGAGAGCATCCTCCAAAGAGGTACCTCCTGAGGAACCATGAGGACACAGGAGCTTTTTTCACACTCATGACATCTCTCACTGGGGAGTGGCGAACGTCCTCTGCCACTCTATGCTGACATCACAGAACTCATGCAGTCGGTGCCTGTTGAGACATTGATGCTCTCTGGTAAGGGGCAGTTTTAGAACCCCCTTTAAACACCGGTGAAGCTTATAAAGTTAGTTCTAGTATTATTATTGATGTTGGAAAAAAACAAAAAATGGTTTGTAGGTTGTGATACGTGTGAGGTACCTCAAGCTTAAGTACCAGAACCTTTTTTTTTTTGATTGGTCCATTAGGTGTTAGCTTTCAGTAGCCCGCCCAGCTCAAAGTCCAGACCTACCCATGGACCTCCCAGACAATTTTCAAAAAAAAAGATTACCCACATTCGTTTTTCTTCCGAAAAGTTGCTTACGTGGGTACATGGGCAGAAAAGACCCTTGAAACTTTGTACCTCCTTTTCTGAACATTTGTTCCACTCTGTGTGTAGAATGTTCTCTCCTTTGGGCTCCCCCCTTTTAATGCCACTAAAAGTGTGCAGGCTGTGAAGCCCATGTATGCTTTTTAGCTGCTCTGAGAGGGGTAATTTTTCCGACAGGCAAATTTACATGGGTAAACTATTTTGAAAATTCACCTCTTTGGAGGGGAGGGGGGGGATGGATAATTCAGTAGCCGCATGCATTAGTATAAAATGTGTGGGCACTTCTTATCCATAGACTTCGCCTTAATTTTCAAAGGGAAAGTAGGCACGTTCTTTCCCCTTTGAAAATTATCCCACTGAAATTTCCTGCACACAATTACACCATCTAATTTTTGCATGGATTTTATTTGGGAGGGGGGAGGGGAAATACATTCAAACTTTTGAAATGCAAAAGTATGCGTGCAATTAATTCCAAACCCTGTGCCAGCCCTGCCCACAAGAGCGCTGCCTCAAACCACGGGCTTGGCCAGGCCCTGCGCCCTTACTTTTACCCATGTATCAGGTGGGCAGTGCTGTAAAAGCCCATTTCCACGAGCAAAGCACTGTTTTACTCGCAGAAATGGCTTTGAACATTTCCCTCTTAATGGCTCTCGCAACCTACTGAGACACCTCCTGAAAGCATCGTCTCATCCAATTATTTTATTCATTTTCTTTAACTAATTCTGTTTCTAGTGGGCTAACCCCTCTCCCCCATTATCTTTTGTAGCAACAAACATATCCATTAAATTTGCTGCAGATGCGTGGGCCGCATCTGGGAGAGAGTCTGTGAGATATGGTATATGGGAGCATGACCCTTGGATATCACTGACTTATCGCTGTTTCCTTTGTTGTTTTTATTTCTCCAGAGTCTGAAGTCTGCTTCTCCAAGGCCACCTTCCAGCACAAGAAACCCTTCAACCAGTCCTAGGGGTGTAGGCTTGAGCTGTTTCTACGTTTTTAATACTTGAAAAAAACCTTGGGGCCTAAGCACCTAAATGAACGTGCTGGGCACGTAGGCCCTAGCATGCATGCTATACCACACTCGGAAGACAAGCGCACACACAAAAATTAGCATCTCACCACATGTAAATGAAGAAATGTCACATGCAAACTGGGCTGTAGCGGACCCACGGCAAATATTGTGATATGCTCTGCTCCACACACAATTTAGTGTGTGCTCACCAAGCACTAAAAATTAAATCTCTGTCTTGGACCAGGTATTAACTTTGTAGCTCACATGCTACTTCGAGAGCTCAGCTGGCCAGCATGCATTATTGTGGCAGAAAGATGAAGGTGATATAATATTCCATAATGCAGAAGGCACTGTGTCTAATAATTCCACAAGGTCATAAGAGACCAGTATGTTTCTGATGATCATTGCTGTTACAGATCTGGTTAGTCTGGTCAAAGATGATTGCGGGTATTCTTAGTCTTGACCCTTAAGAGAAACATGGGGGTAACCTGCACGGAGCGGCAGTTACTATCTTGGGAAGCTTGCTGGGCAGACTGGATGGACCATTTTGGGTTTTTTCTGCCGTCGTTACTATGTATATATGTATGACCCAATATGAGGACAATGGGTACTTCGTTGAGGGCTGCAGCGCTCTCTCAGGCTGTCATCCTGCCATTCCCACTCCAAGCATGGCTGGCACCAGTTTGGGGACAACCTACCCCCACCCCCCAACCTGATCCTCTGTTCTCGTGGGACCTGCCCAACTTCTGCTCATACTGCTCACACAGGGCACCACTGGACCCCAAACACTACACGGTGCTTGTAGAGGGGGGACAGTCAGATGCTGGTGCACTTGACTCAGGATGGGCAGATTCCTCCCTGATTCACCCGCCTTCCTCCACCATTCTCTCACCAACCACGTTTTCTCACACTGTTCTTTCAAGACTCCTACTGACACAGAAGACGAGAAACACGTGCTAGTGTCTGATTTGTCCTTTCCTGGAACTCGCTTCTCACATTTTTTTTTTTACTCCTAGGGTGTAGTAGCTCTCTCACTTCTCCCCTCAGCACCAATAAGCAAACATGTGTGCCAGGCTTACTTTGATAGAGATTTGAAGCAGGGAGTGGTGTCATGGGAAAAAGAAGACTGCACATGCTCTATTTAGCACATATACACTATTTAGCACTATTTAGTGTATACACTATTTAGCATTCTACATGATAGTTAGTAAACAGGTGAAAAAAGCATTGAGAAAATATACATTTTTGGGTTGATACACCATGTACATGCTGTGGAGGCTATGGTTTCATACCTACATGCTATAATTTAGTGCACTGTCTGTTCAATAATATTTTAGCTTGCACATGAAGAGGCCAATATCCAGTTAACTTATACTCTAGATTTAGCGACACAACCCTGCCGCTGAAAATACATGGTTGTTGAGAAGTTAGCCAGATAAGTTTATCCGACTAACTTTAAGCAGGCTTTTAGGAAAGGCTGAAATTAGCTGGCTCTTTTAACTGAATAACACCAAATATTGGCATTTATCTAGCAAATTAATCAGATAAATGGCACCGCCCCTGAAACGGCTTTAGCTTACCCTGCTGAGTTTTAGCTGGCTAACTACTTAGCCAGATAAGTCGGAGGCGTTCAGTGGGGGGGGAATTTGAAACCCCAGCATTTGTCTGGCCAAATGCCAAACTTAGCCAGACAAATGTACTGAATATTGCCCCCCCAAAAATTTACTGCTGCACATACTTAACCTTTTTAATCCTAGCTTTTAGTGCATTAGCTCCCTTTGTGTTATTTAATGGTAGTCTGGTGCTAGAGATAGAGGGGAAGAGAGTGGAAAAGGAAACCTGTGAAAAAAGTACTTGCTATCCATCAATATGCTGTGTAGACCTTGAGTGACTTTTCATGTCACAGGTGCTGAATAACACTTTGAGGTTTTTTTGGGGAATACTGCTGATTCCAAAGGGCCATAAAAGAATTTTTTTCCGTGGGCTAATTCTTCTGTTTTTTTCCCCAACTCTTTTTTTTCCCCAACTCTTTTTTTTCCCCCAACTCTTTTTTTTCCCCCAACTCTTCTGTTTTTTTCCCCAACTCTTTTTTTCTCCCAGGGGGAGATTCTTTCTGTGGGGTTGAAGGATAACCTTTGTGGACCAGGCAAGGGAAACCATGTGATGTGTGGGTGTGAGAGAGAGAGAGAGAGAGAGAGAATGAATGAGAGAATGAATGGGAGTCTGCCTAGGGAGAATGAATGTGAGAATGAATGGGAGTCTGCCTGGGGTCTATGTGCACACGTGCACATAGAATGAATGTGAATGAATGTGAGAATGAATGTGAATGAATGTGAGAATGAATGAGAATGAATGGGAGTCTGCCTGGGGTCTATGTGCACACGTGCGTATGTGAGAGAGAATGAATGGGAATCTGCCTAGGGTCTATGTGCCCGTGTGTATGTGAGAAAGAATGAATGGGAGTCTGCCTGGGGTCTATGTGCACACGTGCGTATGTGAGAGAGAATGAATGGGAGTCTGCCTGGGGTCTATGTGCACACGTGCGTATGTGAGAGAGAACGAATGGGAGTCTGCCTAGGGTCTATGTGCCCGTGCGTATGTGAGAAAGAATGAATGGGAGTTTGCCTGGGGTCTATGTGCATGTGCGTATGTGAGAAGGAATGAATGGGAGTCTGCCTGGGGTCTATGTGCACGTGTGTATGTGAGAAAGAATGAATGGGAGTCTGCCTGGAGTCTATGTGTATGTGCGTATGTGAGAAAGAATGAATGGATGGATGCCTGTCTGGAGGCCCATGTGGGTGTGTGTGTCTCTGTCAAAACATGCAGGATTTGCTGGATGGGTGTTGAAAATAATATTTACTGCTATTGATTGGAGGAAAATCAATAAAATGTATAAATAAAATGTCCAATTGCATCCAGATACCCTGACTTTAGTATGGGACAAATTTAGCTGATATATCCCTCTGTGGTAGTGTCCCTTTTTACTGAAACTTGGAATTTGTAATCCATCCATGATGTGGAATGAATGCCTATTCCAAGCGGCTGGGGTAACCCAACCAGGGTGGATGTCCCTTTTCCCAACCGTACCTGACTCCAGAAGGCCCCTCCCTATCTTCACTTGCCAGTGTCCCTTGTCCCAGGGTGGAAACTCCAGTTGGGGGTCTCCTGACAGTTGTCTTCTCTAACTCTTCTTTGAAAGAATAGCTCACTGACCATTCTGAGGGAAGGGCTGATTCTGGAACAGATAATATTACAGTCCCGATCTGGGCAAGGAAGAGGGCAGCAGAAATACTTCCTTCCCAAAAGATGAAAATTCAGTATGGTAAAAATACTTAATCTAGTTCACAGGTCTCTGCAACCTCCTCTTGTAGGAATGAAAAGGTAGACAGATTCTCTCCTGCACCTCTGGAGTCTCCCAGAAGGTGCAGGTCAAAACAGAAAAAAAAGAATCCTAAACCTCAGAGAAGAAAAAATGGAAACACTCCTAATCCCTTCTTCCTTCCAGTCTATCACCTTCCTTTGCTAGACTGAGGGTATAACTATGGAGATCACATTGGAACACATCCCCCTTCCTCAAAATCAACACCAAACTGTCTCCTAGTCACCTGGTCTAACCTTCCCTGGTGCCTATTCCTGGAAGCCTCGGGGGGAGGGGCATAGTCTGCAATGCAGATGGACTAAAATTAAAGGCTGGGGACCAGGACCACTTGGTGGAGACCTCGTAGTCTCTACACCTGGAGCACAGTTAATTATTTGTACCAATGCCCAGTGTTGAATAATTAAGTTCACTTTTATGTGGATATCTCTGAAACTCTTCGGGCAGAAGAGGAAAGCTGAGCTATCCTGTGGGCCTATCCTCAGGAATCGGGTGTCTGACTGACACAGAGACGCCTTCTACATTAACTCTTAACATTAGGAAATCAAAAACTGTGAATACGTTAAAATTAAAACAAGTCTGAAGGATGAACTCCCATAGGCTGAACATATGTGGGAGGGGTAGGGGAGGGGTGTAAACAAGTCTGAAGGATGAACTCCCATAGGCTGAACATATGTGGAAGGGGTAGGGGAGGGGTGTAAACAAGTCTGAAGGATGAACTCCCATAGGCTGAACATATGTGGAAGGGGTAGGGTAGGGGTGTAAACAAGTCTGAAGGATGAACTCCCATAGGCTGAACATATGTGGAAGGGGTAGATTTGCATCCAGCGTACCCACCATCTCTTCCACCCAGCATGCAGTAAATGACTTTTCAGTCCACTAACAGGTTTTAACACTCACAGCAATGGAAGAGCCCACAATAAAAGCTGTTACTGCACCCAAAACAAAATAAATTACAATTCTCAGATTCCCAGCTCCTTGCTCCAGTAATCTGCAACATCAAGTCAGACTCTCCTCTGGTGCGGCTGTTGAAACGAAGTCACAGATGTTCGGACAGGGTCTAACCATTAGGCATTTGCTTGTTTGCTTTCTAAACAAATGCCTAATAACCATAATTGTTAATCTGCAACCACATTAAATTGAAGGGAAAAAAGAATGTGCTTTGTATTTTATTATCAGATGCTGCAGCTGTTCGGGGACAGGCAGAGGAGTGAGAGGGGAGGTGGGAAACTGAGTGACTAGCCCCATCTTTCTGAAAATTCTCTGTGTCCCAAAGTCCGAGTCCAGCTTTGCTAAAATGAATATTGTGTGGCCCCCTTTTCCATAGAGAAAAGCATCTCAGCCGTTCGTCCTCAGCTGTCATCCTTCCTTCTCCATTACACGAGCTGAGTCTTCTCCTTCCCGACACAGGCCTCGGTTTTAACTTTCTGGTGCCACTAGCAGCAGGGTCAGGCTCGGTGCTCTGTATATGGTAAATAGCCATCCGTTGACGTTGGTGTCCGATATAAAGTGCGAGATCAGCAGGATCACACAAGCTTGCTCAGGTCCCATTTGTTCTTACGGTTGACGTGTCTGCATTGGGAAGCCTTTCTAGACATTATAAAGTAAATCCATGTACGGTAACAGTGCCTCTGGCTGAATGTTAGCCTTATTTTTCTCAGCAGTCTTTATATCATTTTCAAAAATGACATTTTACAAAGCATTGCAACATATTCTCGCTTTTAACTTGATAGATTGTTCTTCAAGCCCACACTAACGTCTTAAAATATGCTGGGCCGGCAAGTTGCAGAACATGGCATGAAAATTACAGTCCAGTCCACAAGCTCTCCATGATGGGGGCAATTTTCAGACTGCCCGCTTGGAGACAGCCTACTCGCAGACTTTGCACCAGTTCTCAGAGGGAATGTAGATGCATGCTTTCTAGGGATGTGAATCGTTTTAGGACGATTAAAATTATCGTCCGATAATTTTAATATCGTCTTAAACCGTTATGGAACACAATACAATACAGATTCTAACGATTTATCGTTATAAATCGTTAGAATCGTGAGCCGGCACACTAAAACCCCCTAAAACCCACCCCCGACCCTTTAAATTAAATCCCCCACCCTCCCGAACCCCCCCCCCCAATAACTTAAATAACCTGCGGGTCCAGCGGCGGTCCGGAACGGCAGCGGTCCGGAACGGGCTCCTGCTCCTGAATCTTGTCGTCTTCAGCCGGCGCCATTTTCCAAAATGGCGCCGAAAAATGGCGGCGGCCATAGACGAAAAAGATTGGACGGCAGGAGGTCCTTCCGGACCCCCGCTGGACTTTTGGCAAGTCTCGTGGGGGTCAGGAGGCCCCCCACAAGCTGGCCAAAAGTTCCTGGAGGTCCAGCGGGGGTCAGGGAGCGATTTCCCGCCGCGAATCGTTTTTGTACGGAAAATGGCGCCGGCCATACGCGTATGGCCGGCGCCATTTTCCGTATGGAAAATGGCGCCGGCAGGAGATCGACTGCAGGAGGTCGTTCAGCGAGGGTTCCGGCGCCTCGCTGAACGACCTCCTGCAGTCGATCTCCTGCCGGCGCCATTTTCCGTACGAAAACGATTCGCGGCGGGAAATCGCTCCCTGACCCCCGCTGGACCTCCAGGAACTTTTGGCCAGCTTGTGGGGGGCCTCCTGACCCCCACGAGACTTGCCAAAAGTCCAGCGGGGGTCCGGAAGGACCTCCTGCCGTCCAATCTTTTTCGTCTATGGCCGCCGCCATTTTTCGGCGCCATTTTGGAAAATGGCGCCGGCTGAAGACGACAAGATTCAGGAGCAGGAGCCCGTTCCGGACCGCTGCCGTTCCGGACCGCCGCTGGACCCGCAGGTTATTTAAGTTATTTGGGGGGGGGGTTCGGGAGGGTGGGGGATTTAATTTAAAGGGTCGGGGGTGGGTTTTAGGGGGTTTTAATGTGCCGGTTTTTCGATTTTTAACGATTTTTAACGATTTTTCACGATATTTTACCCCCCCAAACGGCAACAATACGATTCCCTCCCCCTCCCAGCCGAAATCGATCGTTAAGACGATCGAGGACACGATTCACATCCCTAATGCTTTCCCTGGGAAGCCTCTTGCAGGCCTAAAGTACCTGCGGACGCTTGCTCCCGCTTTTCCTGTGGTTAATTTGGTTTTATTGGGAAATGATGGGCGTAGGTTGGAAAATGCCACCTAAGTGCATTGTTTTCCTCCCCACCTCCCCCCACCCAATCACACTCTCGGGGAACACCTCCCTGTGGTGAGCCTAAAAGTGCCACTGCGGTGGTACCTGGCATGTAATTTTGGCCAGTGCCGTCAGCCACAGAGATGGCTTTGAAAAGCGGCCTGAATAATTCTATATTCGGCTTGACTGTCAGGGGCCCTCCATATGTATTTTCACTTTCCTCTGGTGCTGTATCTTGCTTTTCATTCCCCGTGGAAGGAGGTGACCCGTTGCCATAAGATGGGTGACGGCGTGTTTTTTCAGTTCTGAATGATGAGGGTGGCTATCAAAAGGACAGTGCAGAAATGGCTCTTTTGAAACCCGTAGGGAAGATAGGTGCGTAATTTTAAGCGCACCGGGGAGAGGCATCCCAGGGGTGGAGTCAGGGCAGTGTTAACACACAGACGTTTCCCCCAAAACTTTCTCCGCATAAATTAGCAAGTTTAACTGTGCAGTAGTTTTCATGGGATGACTTTCAAAGCAAATGTACGTGCAGAATTTAGCTTTGAAAACTGGTGTAACTTAGGCATGTAACAGTCCAGAAATGGATGTGGGCTGCTATAAAATAGAGGAGGATCTAAATCTCACGCATTCCCTTTAGCAGATATCAGTACTGTATCCAGAAATGTAATTAGATGTAGAATGCAAAAGCCTTCTTATTAGGAATGTGCTTATTTGTTCCCCCTGTGCACCTAATTGGAGAATATCCAAATCAACAAAGACGAGGCTTGCTTCCTCATTTTGACTGGGTACTTCTGTAGGAATCACAGGCTCCCTTTCTGCTTATCCACTGAAAAGAAATTGCTTCAGGAACTGAGTAGAGGGCGGCGAGCCTCTGTGAGGAGCAACCCATAGCTGGTACTGTGATTCTGGAATCTGAAGGTGGAGGAGGATTGAGAGAACCATCCCATCCTTCCAGCCATTGAATGATGCCAGATCCTGCGGTCTGGGCCTAGTTATTCCTGCTGTTCAATAATTCATTTGACTTCATTGGGTGACCTGTGGATATCCCCTCGCCCTCCTGCTTGTGTTATGAGACACACTTGCCTGCCATTTCTCTCGCTTTGAGCTCAGGGGATCTGAACAAGAATATCGATCATGTCTGAGTGTTCGAGGTATTAAGGTTTTGCTCATCTTTCTGACTGGCTTTGCTAGTCTACTAATGTTCAAAGAGTGTTCATATGGTCTTTCCAAAACAAGGGTGCGCAAATCTTGTTAAAGGAGGTTTGATGAACCCATGAAACTCCGTGGTTTCATCAAACCAATCCTGAAAACTTCTTTTAAAGAGAAATTCACAGTTGCACCACAACTGTACAGCACTTAAGAGAAAATCTGCTGCTCATGTCATCAGATCTATTTTGGATTGTTTTGCATCCATTCCAGATTTGGATCCATATTGGAGGGATTTTCCTAGCAGACCTGGAGAAAGCCTGCATTTCCTGTAAAACTCGAATCAGGGCTAAGGATTGCCTTCCCAGTCCCTGGGAAGACAGAAGGAGTGCAAGGCAGGAGACGGCGGGGGTGGATCCCCTCCTTGAGATCCAAGGCAATGACCATGAAACCAGGGACTTACACGGGAGGAGTAAGCATAGGATAAGAGGATCCCTCCTCAGGATCCAGAAGAGAGGCAATCAGCATGGGCTGGGGAACCTCTTCCTTGCGTAGAGAGAGAGAGAATCAATGTGGGCCATGGAATTCCCTTCTTGGGGGGAGAAAGCCAGTCCGCATAGGGTGAAATTTAAAACAAAAAAATGTCTTTGCTTTTACACATTTTCCACTTGGAATATGCTGAAGATCAGTGTATTATTAACATAACAGTTTTGAACATGCTGACAAATCTTTTCCCTTATCACAAATGGCCCAGTCAAGCAATGCATAAGATGTACAACGTGCCTTACGTACAGATTGACTGACAGTAGGTGTATTATGTTGGCCAAGCCAAAGGATTCTCTGTACCAATGGTATCAGGGTGACTCCGAGTTTAAAGCTGACTTTTGTCCCAAAATCGATTCAGGACAGTGCAAACTGATTTTCAATCACCTTGCTTAGCAGAGTACACTGCCAAAGTGTATAGCAAGATTTTGTGCCTTGTCTAGCTGAGTCTGATGTGTTCACTGGTGTACAACACTGTTCGTGGAAGGTTGGGAAAAGATGGCTCGCTTCTGAGTAACCTAATTTTCAGTTTTGGTAAGGAAAGCTTAGGAAATTTTTATTTTTTTGTTTTTTGCAATGAGCTTGCTCTCTCTGTATATTATGTAAATACCAAAACATCAACAAAAACTGAATAGTTCAAAGTCCCCTTTATTTAACTGCCCTAAAAAGAAAATATTTATCTAATTCAAGTGAGTGATGTATTGTTCACGGATGTAAAATGTAATGAGTAAATGATGAGGGAATCCTGTTGTAAGAATTTAAAGTTTCAGAAGGGCTAATGTTTATTATTCTATGTATATTGCTGCAAGCATTTTGCTGATCTTTAATAAAATATTGCTTTTATGCTTATTAACTGAAAGCGTGTCATTTCATTATGCTGCCAGAAGACTTGCGTGCATTGTAGGACTGCATTTGAATGGGAAGCATAAGAAATAGGCGTGATGGATATGTTTATAGATCGTGCTTATGCCTCTGCTTATCATATGATACACGAAGAATAATGTAATGTAATGGAAATCTTAGGTTATAATTCTACTTCAAAGCACCCCAAATAATAATGATATATCGACCCAGAATTTGCATTTGCTGTTGAGATGAACTAGATTATGTATAAAATTGACCTAGAAAATATATTTACTAGAAAATGTATATGCTGTTATATTGACCTAGAGAATATGAGCACTGAAATAGAATGGGGATGTTGACCCAACAACCATATGCTGGTATCTGTTACTGTAAACCGCTGAGATCTGATTTTGGAATGACAGTATATAAAACGCCTACACAAATAAGTAAATAAATATAATGTGTACTGACCAAGTGATCTGTTTTGAGCTGCTGTCCCAGGGAAGCGTGTGCTGGCAGCCGGCCGGCAAGCGTAAATTACTTATGCTCCCAAGGAGCAGCAAGTAATGAAATAGGTTAGTTTTAGGAGGTGAGGAGAAGAGGGGAAGGAAGGTTAGACAGGGGGTAAGAGAAGATCCCTCCCAGTCCACTCCTTAATTGGAGAGGACTGGAAGGGAACTGGTGCGTGCATGTTATAAAATTGGCGCATCCATGTGTGCTCGCCGGGAACTGCGCGCACATGGACGAAGGCGCGCACGTCATAAAACCTACCCCCAAATCCTTTATATTGGTATGTGGCACAAACACGGATAGCCAAGGCTTTTCCTTCAAGTGCTTTTATTTACAGTGTTTAAAACAGAATTCCACATTTAAACTGTAGCTTCTTTCTTCCCCAACCATAAATTTAGGACATCTATTCTCAGGGGGCTGCCTAATCCCTCTGTACTCATGTTGTTTCAAGTCACTTCAGACATTTCACTTAAGTCAGCCATTTGCAGGAGCTGCCTTCTTCCGGAGTCCCGAGGGCCTTCCAGGCCCCTGGTTCTTATTCTCAGCTGTGGGATCCTCCCTGGGACTATAATCCCTTGCTACCAGATACCTAGAGCCAGTCCTTAAGATGGTCTGCAGCTCTTGAATATTCGCCCTACCTCTGACTTTTATTTTGCCTATTAATAGCTAAGTTAATTTTTATGTTTACATTATTTTTATTGAAAATTTTAACAAGAAAAACAAGCAAACATCATTACATTGAACATATTGGGTGCACTGGTGAGTTCTGGCCAGTGCCCCCCCCCCATACAGAAGGATCAGAATCCCCTTAAACAGCAGAAGCCTCCCCCCTTCCCCCTGCAGGGTTAGATCACCTCTAAACCATTTGCAAGTGGTATTACATATTCAGCTTGGTCCAGTCTCCAAGTCATTAAGAATTTTACTGCCGACGTTAGGCGGCAATGATTGTAGAGAAACTTCCCATATTTGGACGAATATTTTCCTTTTCCGAAATAAGCTGGTTTTTTCCAGCCTACTTTTAAAACGTACCCTTATGGACCAATTTAAAAAAAAGGCCATGCACGTAAAAAGTGGCAGTTGCGCACGTGGCCAGGCCGGGTGCGCGCCATGCGCATTTTAGAACGGGCCCAGCCACGCGCGTCACCCCCGTTATGTGCAGAAGAGCCGGACCCAAAGAAAGGGGCGGGGTGGGGGCATGGTCTGGGCAGGGAGGAGTGGGATGGGGCAGGCCGAGACAGCGCCATTCGACACTGTCTCAAGGAAGCGCGTGCCAGCACTCGGTCGGCATGTGAAGATTACTTACAGCTCTTCCCCTGGAGGGAGCCGGGGAAGCCCTACTCCCATCTCCGTGTGTGGGCTTTTTAAATTCCCCCCCCCCACCCCCCGCGCACGGAGGCCATCCGCCCACACATGCGCACATGGATATCATATTTTATAACGCGCGTGCTATAAAATAGCTGCCTCCATGTGTGCGTGCCGGGAACCGCGCACACGGGTCTTAAAATCGACCCCATCGTATATAACTGGATCCTCCACTGGGTTATTGTCAGTAGGTCCTCTCTCAACCAACACTGCAAAATGACTTTCCTTGCCAACAAGAAGGCTTTACGGTGCCAAGTTGTCAACAAGTAGCTCCGCAGTCTGAAAAGGAAGCTGTGTCTGTGTAAATTGTCGAATGTATGCAACAACTTGCCTCCAAAACCCAGCAATATATGGAAATGTCCAAAACTGATACCCTAATGTACCTGGAGCTACCTTACACTTAACACACATCTTGGACGTAGTAATCTTCATTTTACAAGCCATCTTCTGTGAAACGTAAAATCGCATTAAAAATTGATACTGCATCTCTCGCAATTCTAGATTGCAAGAAATTGAGCATATTTGCCTAAAATATTGTGCGCATTACTCAGTTGTAATTTGGCACTCAAGTTCATGCCTCCAGCTTAGCAGAATCGCCCCATCTTCTCTTAAACTCTTAGTTCCTACCAGTTTACGGTACAGGAAAGATATCGTATGGTGATCTTGATCTTCCACATCAAGTATGTCAGAGAGGAAATTCCCTGCTTTCCTATGTCCAATCCACCACCCCCAGATATTGCATGTAATGTTGCATTTGCAAATAAGCAAAGAAATGTTTATTTTCTAGATCAAATTCTGTGTGCATTACTTGGAAGGCCTTGATATGCCCTTCTTCATCTAAAAATTGAGAAATTATCTGCAACCCCTGCTCCACCCAACTTTTAAAAATAGAGACTGGGAACCTTTGTTACCCACCAGTGGCAGAAATTGGGAAGTAGAAGGTTTCAAATGAAGTAAAGAGCACACACCTCCATGGCTGGACAAGTGGAGTTACTAAAACACTATTAGGACTAAGGTTATCAGGCAAAGCAGCCAGAGAGGAATGTAAAACAGACCCTGGACTTAGTGGAGCAATCCATAGCTACAGAAGTTGCAGTCCGCCACATGCCTCAAACTGCATGCTATGCTGTAAAACCGGACCTCTGCCAGCACCAAACCCCCTTTGTTCCATTTACCTATTAAATCCTTAAGTGCAATTCTAGATTTCCCTTTTTCCAAAGAAATCCCCTTAGCATTTTCTCTAATTTTCCCATATCCTTTCGTGGCAAGAAACATGGGAATGTTTGGAATAAATATAGCAGTATGATCATCTGAAACAGACTGATTTTTCCCATATAGGGCTTAACGCGGAGGGCCAAATGAGCAAACGCGCACTGGCTAATTACACAGTTAACGGGGAAAAAAAAGTAAACATGCATAGGCTAATAACAGTTCCAGAAAAAAGTAAAGCCAGCTAGAGACGTGTACAGATGGGATCCCTGTCATAGCAGTAACACGACTTACAGAATAATAAAGACACATGCAAAAGAACACTCAATGAACACCTCCAAAGTGGAGCGAAGCTAGGAAGGGCCCAGCGCTGACACAGCAACTAAAATAAAACAATGTAACAACCTGAAGCAAGGGAACAAGATACAAGGGGGGTGGAAGTAAGATTACAAAAGAGAAAGACTGACCTTAAAGACAGTGATAATGACTTGAATCAATAGAAAGAACCTGGTGTGTTAGGCACAGAGCTCAGAAAGCCAGACAGCAAGTAGGGGGGGACATAGCATTGCATCAGGAATGAAACTGAGCAGATTAAAATGGGCCTTATGATCCTTGGCTTATAATGGCAGATACGTTTCTATGTCTGCAAGGTTGTCAGTGTAACATTGTGAGTACAAAAGAGATCTATCCTTGCCTCGCTGTGTGACCTCAAACAATTCAATAGACCTCCTATTGCTCAAATGTAGAGTGTAAGCTGTTTTGGTTAGGGAAAAAACACGAGAATGCAAATTAATGCCTTGAGTAGAACATGATATGTCAAGCGTGACATGCATGCCTCCTGCCATTCAGATCAGGTACTTTCAAAGTGTGCCGAGGAAGGAAGATTCAAAGCTGAAGACACCAGCATCAGATACTAATTAGTCTAAGAGGTAAGTGCTGCAAAACAAGTTTTACTAGCCTGGTTGCATTGCTTCTGCATGATAAGATAATGAATATGCGCATAAAGAACTTTTACAGTAGCGATTGGGTGGGTCCACCATGTTCTGCCTCGTGCTCTGGCTCGTAATAAGCTGACTCAGCCCACCGTTTGATCTGAGTTTCCTTGTTCACTTCCCTGTGAATATTATGACCAGCTGGCATACACAGGGGGATTATTATCTGCAAAAGGCATGTCAAGCACATTAGTAAGGAGAACAGACGATGGCTCAGCAAAGAAGTAGGAGGAAATGTAAGAGCAAAATGAACATTCAGAAAAAAAAATGGACACCAAAAGAGAACAGGCATGGTATTTTATTAATTTTATTTATTTAAGAGTTTTTATATACCGTCATTAAGTTATTCACCATCATAACGGTTTACAATAGGGCACCAGTAAAAAATATATTGGTCGTACATTACATAGGTGGTGCCAGTAGTATTCGGTAACAATAAGGGGTTTATTAGGGGGGTTTAAGTGTTTCATAGCAATGTGTCCTGAAGGTTGCCTACAGTTAAAAAAAATGTTGAAATAATTCAGTAAGGATTTATAAAATTAGGCATTCGGTGCTTTATGCCGCATAACTTTTACTTCATATCCCGCATCAGTTTTCTTTCTTGAAGGCTTGTAGGTAAAGCCAGGTTTTGAGCTGTGTTTTGAAAAGTTTATGATTTGCTCTGGAGTCTAAGGTCGAGGGGCATGGAGTTCCATAATATGGGGCCGGCCAGGGACAGAGCTCGCTCCCTCACTTGGGTCAGTCTTGCGGTTTTCACAGAAGGGATGGGAAGGAGGGCTCTGTTTGCTGACAGGCATGAAAAAGAGTTAGACTGAGAAAGGCTTAAATAAAGGAGTATATTTTCCATTCAGTATAGGCAGGGGCTAAAACTTTCTTTACATATATAAATGAAAAAAGGAAAATTAAAAGGGGAATAGTACAAGTTATGTTTTAATGTATTTATTTAATTTATTTCGATTTATATTCTGCTTTTTGCACCTTTTTTTTCAGCGCTTCAAAGTGGATTACATTCAGGTACTGGAGGTATTTCCCTATCCCCAGAGGGCTTACAATCAAAGTTTGTACCTGAGGTGGTAATGATTGAAGATAAAGGTCCCAAATCTTTACAAATGTTTTATTCTTCCACAAAAAATCAGCTGCTTCAATATATTTCTCTTAAATACCCATTATGTATCAAGTTACGCCATTGGGTTACAGTTGGTGCGTCAACTTTCATCCAACAGTTCAGGATTGCTTTTTTTTTTGTTAACAATAAAACTTTTCATAACCAGAGTTTCACACATTTCTGACCTGAGTCAGTACTGGATAGATGATCAAAAAGCAACACATTATGACATAGAAGAAGCCAAATCTTTTTCACTTTATGAATATAAGTAATAATTTGTCCCCACTACCCACTGATATACGAACACTGCCAAATGTAATGCCCAAAGTGTTGCACTGGAGGTGGACCCTTGGCTTGGTGCATGATTGGTACAGCCCTCTGGTCAGACCCAGAGAACGCCTACCACCAGGAGGCTGTGCACACAAAGAGACAGAGGCTAGCTGGAGCTTCACCAATAGCAATCCGGGGTTTCCGCAGGTTGAGCCCTTGGGTACCCAGACCGCCTGGACTTAGGTAGGCCTTGTAGGGTCTCCTGGAGAGGTAGCGGAGAGGTGTGCCCACCACGAGCAAAGGTGCACGGCTGGTGAAGAGTGGAGGCACTAGACCTGAACCAGGATCACTGGAGACTTCTGGAATGCAGCAGGAGATGAAGGTTCTCCGGGCAAGTTAGGCAGCGCCTATTGGTCTAGTGTGATGAAGGCCACAGGCCATGTCTGAGCAGGCAGGTCTGGTGGTCACAGGAGCAAACAGAGTATCCGAGTGTAGCGCAAGGGTCAAAGCCAGGGTATCAGTCCAAGGGTGGTCAGCCAAAGCAAGGGTGACTGTGTGCCGGACTGGCTCTTCTATATCAAATATCTCAGACATAAACTCCTGATTTTCATGGGTCCAGTCTTTTATTCCTAGTGCCTGCAAGTAATGCCTCACCTGTAGGTAAGAAAATAATGTTTATGATCTAGATCAAATTTGGTAAATAAGTCTTGAAAAGATTTTAATTGTCCTTTTTCATCTGCCAACTGTGCTATCATTCGCAGACCTCACACAGCCCAAGTATCAAATATTCTATTTTGTGCCCCTGGCAGAAAATGTGCATTGCCTAAAAACGGCAAAAATTGAGAAATGGAGAATTTCAAGCTCAAAGATTAACACATATATTGCAAGGTATGAACTAACAGTACAACAAAACTACTATGTCTAATATTTGCAGGCATTACTGCCAAAGAGGCAGGTAAAACAATCCCTGGGCTCAACGGAGCAAGAAATTTCCTCTCCAAAGCAATGAGTGTATATAATTGCATATTCAAGAGCCAATCCACCACATGATGCATGTTACAGGCAACATTAAATCACTTTAAATCCGCTAATCCTAAACTCCTAACATCCCTAGCAAGATTCTTGGTTTTCCATTTTTTCACAGATATCCTCTCAACAATTTATCAAATTATCTCAAATCTTTTTTCATGAAATAATATGGTAATGTTTGAAAAAAACATAGCCGTTTGGGTAGAATGATCATGAATAGTAAAATTTAAAAGGGAGAACAGGTTTAGGATGTAATAGCATAGTCAGCTAGAGATGCCAAGGGCAGCCGGAATGCTTATAAGGTGAGTCTGCTAGATTCCAACTAGAGCCAACCTAAGGGGAAGGTGGCATTGGCCACCTTCCCCTTAGGTTGAATCCTTAGGTGTTGGTAACTGGAAGAACTTAAACAAGAGGGCTTGAATTAGGTCCAAGCAGGAACACTCAGGTGGATATTGGAACTTGGGAAGACGAGAAGAAACAAATCCAAAGAGGCAATGAAGCAAGGAAGAAACTGGAATCTATGTAGTGGGATGAATGATGGAACAATAAGGCTGGATAATGAGAACCAAGCTCTAGCAATCTGCTGACTGGAAGCTTGGTAATATATATATATATCCGGACAGGAACAAGATGGCCGCCTGTTGGAAGCATGAGCCATAGAGCAGAAAGGACTAACCAGAAAGTCCCAGGAACTCATAACAGCCCCTGCTGATGGGAAGCCAAAACTACCTATTAGACCTCACAGTAACCCTCTTTCAGGGATGGCTTCTTGCCATCATTTAGGCTGTCTTGAAACAAAGTGCATGAAGATATTGTCAACCCAAGACCTTCCCTCATACCCATAGCTACTACTACTAATAAAAAAGTATCCAACAAGATACTTGAAATGGCCGAATTTTCAGCATGCATCTAAAAGTCAATAAATTTCCTGCCAGATGATTCTCTCTTAGTTGCATATTACTTAACTGGGGAATAACACAAGAAAACAACTATATCCATACTTTTCCTGTGCTAGTACTCTTTGGAGGAGGCATTTCTAGCCCAGTGTTTCCCAACTTTTTCAAGCCCAAGGCACAGCCGCCTCCACAGGGCAGGCAATGCGAACATAGAGAGGACTCATGGTCAAAAAAGCTAAGGAAGCAAAAGTGCCAAATTTTAAAACAAAGGGAGAAAGAGGGCAGACCCACACATGAACTCATCACGATGGACCGCCTCCCTGTATTTACAAGTACAGGAGAAGGGAGAAGTCGCTGTTATGTGGGCAACCGGCTCAGTTACTTACCTTGGCGGCCACATATGACTACCAAAGCTCCTTCACTGCTGCTGTTCCCAACACTCAGAGTGAGTCACATTCAGTGTTCATTCATCCTGGGGAAAATAGGCTGGAACAACGCAAAGGGGGAGAATGAGGTGGTGTTGTGTGTACACAAAATGAGGCCTGGCTATCCATACCCTGTATGCTGCCCATTAATTACCACACTCCAGGGTTCATGCTGTCGCTAGGAAGAGGAGGCATACACGATTACATATCTTCTCAGAAAAAAGCTCCCACTTGTTTAAGAACTACCTGAGGAGACTCTTGTTGCTGTGAGATGCTAAGAACAGAGCCCAGGTGCTGGTCTGTATCTGAGCATCAGGCAGTGGTGATTTTTTCATGGCACATCAGATCAGACCTGAAGGCACAATGGTTGGGAAACATTGCTCAAGGAGGTAGGGTTTGCATTTGTTTTCTAATAAACTGAAAAATCTTGTTTTATTTCATTAGAAACTGAAATGAAAAGAAAAAAATAAGAATATTTGTTGGGATTTTGTTTTGGAATAACAATGCTGCTGCCAATCCCTCCTCTCCTAGCACACAGAAATTAAAAACCAAAACGACTCCCTCCCAATCTCTTGACCTGACGTAGCTTACCCCATCTGTGGGGTTCTAGTAGTCCAGATGGGACTGGAGCGATTTCCAGTCATTTTCAAAATGGCCCCAGTTGGAACATAGTGAGGCAGGAGCAACTGGGGATCGCTCCTACTCCATTTCCACTGCCGGAACCCCAAGGATGGGGTAAGCTATGTTGAGAGGGATAATTCAATTTTTTTAAAGGGGGACGGGGAGCTTGGCGGTGGAGGCTGCAGTTTAATTTCTGCGATGAGGGGGAGGGTTTGTAGAGGATTGGGGGGGGGGGAACCTAGCCCCTCTTTTCCTTTTAATTTGTTTTGTTTTCTAGGTTATCTGTCCCTTTGATGTTTATTTAATTCGAAAAAAATTAGACTAACAAATAAACACCAAGAGGCCAATATTCAGTGGGCCATTTAGTTGAGAAGTTATCTGCCTAAAGATAGCAGATAACTTGTTCCCTATATTCAACTGGATAAATGTCCTGCTTACAGTTATCTGACTACAAGTAGCTGGATATCTTAAAAACCTAACTAGTTATGCTTGAATATAGCTGGTTAGGTTTCTAAGTTATCTGTCCTTCTGTGGCCAGATAACTTACTACTTATCCAGATATCTTTAAAAGGTCTACAAGTAAGAAGCACTGGGAAACTTGGACAACAACTGACGTACAGGGCCCTGAGGCCCGATTTCTTCCCACTCCTATCATCAGTTTTTACAGAGGCCATAGCGTCCTTGCACTCTTCACCTCACATCATTTTGATTTAATCAACCTTTGCCCGCTGCAGACCTTCTCCACCAAGTTGCAATGATGCCCACCACACCACCACCCTATCCCCTCCGAACCCTTAAAAGCCCTATCGGGAGCAAAGTCCAGCACAGTCTCTAGCATTGGAAGCATAAACTGAGTGTAGTTTATGCTTTCAGAGCAGCTTTGTCGGTGGCTGGGAGTGGGTCCGAGGGGGTTAGTTAATGAAGATGGTGGGGGAGGGGGAAGGTCCATAGCGGGCAAAGGTTGAATATATAAAGGTGACGTGTGGTGGAGAGTGTTAGACTGCTATGGCCTCTGTAAAAATTGATGATGGGGATGGGAGGAAATCAGGCCACAGGGCCCTGTACTTCAATTGTTGTCCAAGTTTCTCAGCGCTACTTACCCGTATATATTTTTTAAAGATATCTGGATAAGTAGCATGTTATCCAGCCATACAAGGCCAGATAACTTTAGCTACTGGATATATGCGATGTTCGGCTAAATTAGCCAGCTAACTCAGCCCCTCCCTGGAACGCCCTCGAAACGCCCCTTTTATATCCGGCTAAATTATAGCTGGATAAGTAGCTGAATATTCCTAATTTTCCATTTAGACAGATAACTTTTGAGTTATCTGTCTAATTGGCTTTTGAATATGGATGTCCAAATGAAATGAAACCCAAATAAACAAAATTAAATGTTTTTGCACACACATTCCTACTAGGAGGCCTTCAGTCGGAGAATTCAGTAATTGGTGTGGGACATACTTTATAAATGTTTTAATTAAATTCTGCAGGCCCAAACTTGTGCAAATTTAATAGCACTGGAAAAAAATGAGGTTTCTCAATTTACGTCCTGTAAGTAGGCAGGCTGCTGCACTTTGGACTCCCTTAAGTTTTCTTAATCTTTTCTTTGGCAAGACCAGGTAAAGCAAAATGCAGTAATGCAATCATGCTATGGCAATGTTGCGTGAATAATAGCCACAAAATGTTTTTGGTCAAAAAAGGTGTGCAATTGGTGATATTACCTAACATGAAAATGACAATTCTGCAGCACTGATGCAATATGTGGCTCCATCATCAGACCAGAGTTAATTTTGATCCCCAGACTTAGTCCCACATAGTAAACGTATGGCCTTCCAATGCAAAGACAGAGCTAAGGTAATTCATCTCAGTTTTCATTATGTACCTATAGAGCCTCTGTCTTTGATGGGTTAATCTGAGCTTGTTCAAAAGCATCCAGTTCAATACTTCAGTCAAGCATTGATTCAGTCTACGAAGAACCTCCTTGCAGTTGGGGCTTGGAGGGGAATATAGGTGATACCATCAGCAAAGAAATATATATATATATATATATATATATATATATATATATATATATATACTGTATTCTGTTTAAGATAAGAGGACAGTGACTTTAAGGCCCCTCTCTTGCCATCACTTCCGAAAAACATTTAATCCAAAGTTCATGATCAACGGTATAGAGCCAAATGCATTAGTGTGTCAATACTGTGTCCAAACCCTATCCAGTACCAGCCATGGATCATCTACAACAGAGACCAAAACTTACTCATTGCTATGATGGTGCCTAAAGCCAGCTTGGTAATCAACTAGAATACTGGCCTCTTCATAAATTCTTGAAGTTGGATCAATACAGCTTTCTCAAAAGCTTTTACAAGAAATGGAGGGTTAGACACAAGGCAATAGGTTTGCAGTTCTGCTCCATCTATTGTTTTATCAGCAGTGATTTAATTACTGCTTTCTTCAGAGAATGAAACCAATGACCTGTTCTCAACAAGGCACTGATCAGTGTAATGACTCCAAACAAAGAAGACAGGAGTAACGTGGCACCTTATATATCAACTAATTTATTAAAGCATGAACTTTCGAGGACAGAATCCACTTCCCTCCCCACCATGGCTATCAGGGGTGCTGATTATCCCAGTTACAGTCCTGCATATAAAGACTGTAAGGTCCATCTGTTCTCTCCATTTGCCCTTCCTGTTGCTGTACTGAAGTGGTTATCCTATCTCCAGCACTTCACTTCTCTCTAATTATCTTCTGAGTTTATACTACATTGGTTTTTATTCTGAAGCTGTTTTTGCCACACCATTGCCCCTGGCTGGCTGAATCATTTATCTACCACCTTTGTTATGAAAAAAATATTTCCTTATGTTGCTGCTCTTTCTACCCACTTGGAGTGCTTCAAATCATGACTTTCCTGTTTTAGAGTATCATTTCTCCTGAAAAACCCTTGAGATTGTCTCTACCATGTCTCCTCGACCCTCTTTCCTCTAGGATATGGCCACAGAGCACTCTGGAGTCCCTTCCCAACTGGTGGGCACCTGTAAAGGCCAAGCTTGTGGAAAATGGCAGTCTTTATTTGTGAAGAGATCTAGTGACACCTAGTGGCTAAGTGAGCACACTGACATGTTCTTTGAAGAAAGGAAACGTGATTTCCACTCAGCCTTTCAATGCAAGAAGCAGTGGAAGGAGAGGGAGGGCAGGGGAAAGTGGTAAAGATAAACAAACAGTTATTACTTTTTTTTTTGCAGTAGGTTAGCACTTCTTAAAACTTTATTGTTATACGCTAATATACAATTTCAAGCAGACAGTTTTATAAGGAGATAATGTGTGTAACCCTTACTTGCTGTTTGCATTGGTGCAGGGACACAGAGGGTTCTTGGGGTCATTATCTAAACTCCAATCTCTCTCATGCACAAGTCTCTATTACCCCAGGGCTGGTTTATTTTACCTAGGAGAGGTATATGTTCTCTTTCTCCTCTGAGGATGGGAGTGCTATTAACTACACAGGAGGCTCTGGGAGAGTGTCCAAAATTAAAACTTTACTAAAAGGGTTCTTAGATGAAAAGACTGGCACAGTGCACATCAGTTCTCGGCACAACAGATGGATATTACTGGGTTCAGTCTCTTCTCTATCTGTACAAGGGTCTCACTCTCTCCACCAAGGTCAGGGAAACACTTGCCCTTCAGGGCTTGGAAAAAGAGCGAGGAGGGATAAAATGGGACATTTGGGGGGGGGGGGGGGAAGGGCAGTGGGATGGTGAGGTTTTTTTTTAATCATGTTTGGATTACAGTCCGTAACAAGTGGTCAGTCGGTGTTGTGGAACACTACATAGGTCACAATTCTCCATGGGAGCCTCAGCTGGGAAGGCCCCCATTTAATGGATTTGACTTTTCTGGGAATACTCGATTCTGGTCAAGTAGATGACTGCTAGTATTGGTACTAGAGTCTTAACCTGGAACGTATTCGGAAGCAATTCCCCTATTAAGAGATCTAAAATCCTTAATCACTTAAAAAAAAAAGCTAGTTGACATTGCTCTCTTGCAAGAAACCCATCTGACGGATGCAGAACATATGAAGCTTTGTAAGGGCTGGGTAGGAGATGTCTACTTTGCCTCAGGTTCGACTAAATCAGCCAGGGTGGCAATATTATTTAATAAACAATTACCATTTCAGGTTTTAAAAGAGATATAAGACCCCCATGGCCGATATATCCTCTTAGTCACTCAGATATACAATTGTCAAATGGTAATTTGTAATGTGTATGTCCCTAACAATTATACCCCAACTTTCTTTCGTGACCTTCAGTGTCTGCTTCTTCCATATCTGGATGATTTCATAATTTTAGGGGGCAATTTCAATTCTATTAGACCCTAAATTGGATAAATCTAACGTCACTACCAAGGACAATGGGGCGAGCAGGGGGCTACAACAGCTAGATAAATCTTTACATTTAGTGGATGCATGGCGAATGCTTCACTCTACTGAGCGGGAGTTCACACACCTATCCCGTGCACATGATACATGGTCCCGGCTTGACTATTTATTTCTCAGTGCACATCAGTTTTTACAACTTGGAGATGCTTGCATAGGGGAGATACTATTATCGGATCATGCACCCATATGGATTGATCTGCAGCTTTTCCCCAGTGCAATCCCTATTCATATCTGGAGATACCCTTACTATTTAGCAGATGACCCTCAATTCCAAACGTACTTACGCTCCAAGTGGAAGGACTATGCTAGTCTAAACGGGGACCATGAGACCGACCCAATTCTCTTTTGGTACACAGCGAAGGTGGTACTACGAGGAGATATTATTTCGTATGTGGCCCACCGCCGCAAAACCATAGACAAGCGGCTTCTTGCCTTAAGCAGTCAATTGAAATCCGCGAGGGACCGTTTGACTTGCACAAGTCATCCTGCAGATAGAGATAGTTATAGGACTTTACAAGGAGCTAATAATTCCTTACTTCATCAAAGGGCTAAAAAGAGCCTTCTATATTACCAATTTCACCTTTATCAATATGGTAATAAAGCTGGGAAGCTAATGAATAACTTACTTAAAACACAACGTCGCTCCCGACATATTGCAGCCATTAGGACACCTGAGGGACGTATAGTCACGGACACTAAAGAGATTCTCTCACAGTTTCACCAGTTTTTCACCACACTTTATACATCCGAGGGCTGGGATTTAGAGGCTTGTGACAGGTTCTGTACTAAACTTTCTCTGCCTAGTCTTACCGTGGCACAGAAGACCTGGCTCAATAGACCACTGAGAGCTGAGGAGGTGCAATCTGCTATCCAACGGGCAAAAAGATTTAAGAACCCGGGCCCTGATGGATATACTGCAGATTTCTACAAATGCTTACACAATTTAGTAGGACCGATACTGGCCCGGATCTTTACAGACTTAATTGCTAATGGTGAATATCCTACACATGTAAATATGACTCATGTAACCCTTATTGCCAAACCCGGTAAGGATGCCTCTTCCTTGGCCTCCTATAGACCGTTTTCCCTTCTCAACGCTGATCAAAAGCTTCTGGCAAAAATTCTGACAGATCGCCTGGCGGAGGTGATTCCGTCCTTGATAGGCCAAAATCAGGTGGGCTTTGTTCGCCAGCGTTACGCACTCGCTAATATTCTGAAACTTCTGGCGGCCCAGGAAATGTGTCCATATCTTTTGATCAGCTTTGATGCAGAGAAAGCATTTGATTGGGTGGAATGGTACTACCTATTCTATACGTTGAAACTGCTGGGAATTGAAGGTATGTTCTATGATGCAATTCAATTTTTGTATAGCAATCCTATTGCTGTAATTTCAGCTAATATGTCACAATCTGAGGTATTTTCAATTTCCCGAGGTACCCGGCAAGGGTGTCCATTAACACCATTATTGTTTCTCCTACAGCTAGAACCCTTCCTTTTGTCTATTTTACACCCCCTGCAGTGAGAGGTATTAGGTTACGCTCGGAAGTGTTTAAATACGTGGCATTTGCCAATGATATTATGGTATTTTTGATGAACCCCCACCCTCATGATGCTACTTGGGGAGTTTGGACAATTTGTGGGCCTCCGAGTTAATTTGGCCAAATCTGAAGCCCTAGCTTTTCCGGACACTCTTAAAGAATGCTGGCCTGGAATCTTTCCCTTGCAGTGGGCTGAAGGATCCTTTCGATATCTAGAGGTTATTACCTCTAACTCACCCACTCAATTATATGCATTAAATGTAGCCCCTTTACTTCAGTGCTGCATAGAGATGCTACGCACTTGGAGAAAATTGCCTCTCTCACTGGGTGGCAGGGTTAACTTATATAAAATGCTGTTATTGCCTAAAGGGCTTTACTTACTGCAATACCTACCACTTTGGCTATGTCGCACCGACTTGCAAAAACTGGACAAGGAATTGCGTTGTTTCCTATGGAACGCTGGTAAACCCAGAATCTCCCTGGTGGGACTTCGGGAGTGGTGGGGAGAGGGAGGCTTGGGTGTCCCCGATTTAAGACTATATAATTTGGCGGGGAACCTTCGAATACTCCGGGATTGGGTAGTAGAAGGGTCTCATCATGTACAGGTCCAGGCTGAACAGGCCATAGTGGCTCCCCTAGCATTAACATATGTTATGCAGGTTCAATCCACCGCTCTCCCATCTTTTCTTATTCATTCTCCCTCAATTCGTCCCTTACGCCAGGCTTGGCGGACTGTGACCAAATTATTGCAAATACCTCAATTGTGTGCCTACTTGTTGCCCATTCAGGGGAATGGAGATTTCAGTCCTGGCTCCCATACGGCCGGGTTTCGTCAATGGAGGACCACTGGCATTAAGCACCTAGGCCACTTGCTAGATAGAGAGGGGCAACTGCTGCCTTGGTCAGAATTGAGGACCATTTACCACCTGGGGTCTGGGCAAGTGTTTTGTTACTTGCAAATTCAACACTATATCCAATCCTTGCCTGGAGACTCCAGATCTTCAGGGGTCTTTCTTTCTTTGGACAAGCTATTTTCGTTCGATAAACCACAATTTCCTACTTTATCCAAGTATTATAAACAACTCAGAGCCCTTGTTAGACAGGAGCCATATGCTGTTTTGGTTGATTGATGGAATGGAGATGGGGTGATTGTACTTACTGTAGCTGTTATCCGTGCATGTTTTAGGCGGGTGTCCCAACTTACAGTAAACATGTATTATCATGAAATGCAATTCAAATTTTTGAGACGGGCCTACATGTCTGTCCAGATTGCATGCCGTGCCAGTCTCTCCGAGTCGGCCCTTTGTGGTAAATGTCACAAGGTGATAGGTACCATGTCTCACTCCTTTTGGGCATGCCCACCCATTCGAAGGTTTTGGGGTCGCATCGCCAATTATCTTATGACGCTGCTGCAGATTTCTCTCACCATAACTCCCTTGATTTTCCTCTTTGGTTCCTGTCCCCGTATCCCGGTGAGAAGGGGCGCCCGCCTATTTATATTGAAAGCTTGCTTAGTTGGAAAGAAAGTGATTCTGATACATTGGCGGACCGCAGACAGTCCTTCCTTTTGGACCTGGCGCAACCATCTTCGTCACATGATGCGTATGGATGATCTGTGTTCGAGCGACCCCCCAGCTACGCAGGAAGTTTCTGGAGATTTGGGAACCATACCTGCAGGCCTTACCGCATCGTTCACGAAGCTTGATACTTAATGACTGAGTGGTGGTCTGCTGACCTGCTGCTTTAACACCTGGGTACTGTCCGGCTTGACTGTACGACATGGACTTGACTTCATAGGTGGGAGGGTGTTATTGAGAGGATTATAATGGTTTGATTACTTGTGGTTTTGTCTGGAAGGGGTTAAGAGTTCCAGCTCTCCCAGACCATTATCAATGGATGTATTATTAAGCCATAAAACTTAATAAAAACCGTTTAACAATAAAAACCCTGAAGGCGTCTGACGTCATCCCCAGGGCGGTGTTGTCTTTCCCGCACTGGTCCCTTTAAATTCTAAGCCCCTGTGTGCGCCTAGGGGACGGCGCCAGCTGGAGAGGGTCGGCGGCATCCTCCTCAAGGAGGGAACGCTGCGGTACACGGAGCAGCCCCGAGGTAGGAGGAGGGACCGACCGCGGACCTCCGCGGGTCGGGACCACAACAGTGTCGCTATTCCTCCACATCAAGGCCCAAGGCGCATCAAATCCACAGATGCCTACAGCACCTAAAGCTCTTACGGCATCAAGGTGGTCATGCACCTCTATGGTGTCAAGGGTGACCATGGCACTCAGTGGCAGTCCTGGTCCCTGACATGGTCCTGACACTGATGTGTAGATCAGCAGTGAACTGGTCACAGATGTACGCGGGTATGGCAAGGAAGGTGCAGCAGCAAACTGCTTGCGCAGGTTCCTGCTCACCCTCTCTCATAAGGAGACTGAATTGCCATCACAGGCAAGCAGGAGGAGAGGCAATGTCATTCAGGGCTCCTTCCCATGGAGACTAGTCCTTTCAATGTGGGGAGGATGAGTTCTCCCCTCCACAGGAATAGTGTGATCCTCAATCTCTTCACTGTCATAACCTCCATTGATACTGATCGATCAGTGAAACGACATGGAACTCCTGCCTAGGTAGAACTTAGGTGAGTCCCCAGGCTCCGCAAACTACATGGATCACCCACGGGCTGCATTCTTCAGTCCTGCCACAAAGGTACAAAAAACAGATAGAGCAAGGAGAGGAAACATATCAAAGTGCAGGTGCAGAATTTATTTAATAAGGGATGGTATTAGTCTCTGCCAGACTGCACAGTAACTAAGGCCTACCATGTGGCTGGAACAGTAGAAAGAAGAGGAAAAAAGGAAAAAAAAATAAAACTACCATAAAGTAAGGGAAAGTAAAACTGTTTCAGCTCTAGAAAATAATCACGTAGAAGAACTGTGAGGAGAGAGCAAAGCTGAATACTGCGACACACACAGCTCCCGTGACCACACGGCTCAGTGGAAAAAGAGAGACTGCGGGACTCTACCAGGGTTGCCAGGTAATCATGAAAGAACAAGCACTATTTGCTGAAAAAACAAGCCCAAAACAAGCCCTAAACACATGAGATTAAAATTACTTTTATTAGAATATATTTATACACAGAAAACACTTAAAAATACTTTTGTGAGTGTACTGGAGGAAATCCAGTTGCTTGCAGCAGATTTTTGTTGATTACATGACATTACACAGATTGTTCCAGAAAGTATGTGCTAAAAGTACATTTTCAAAGTCACAATTCATTATTTAGTAATGGCTTCTATCTAGCCACCCTCCCATGAAGGCCAATTGTATGGTTAACTAGTGCACCACCACTCCAGTCTCAACCACTGAACTCTGTAGCTCCTTCAAAGTGAAAAATAATAAAATACTAACCCCCTCTCACTCATTCCCCCCTCCCTACCCCCTCCAAGCACATCTCTGGCCCCCCCACACACTCATTCTCCCTCCAAGCACATCTCTGGCCCCCACACTCATTCCCCCATCAAGCACATCTCTGGCCCCCATACAGTCATTCCCTCTCCCTACCCCCTCTAAACACATCTCTGCCCCCCCCCCCCACACACTCATTCCCCCTCCCTACCCCTACAAGCACATCTCTGGCCCCCCCACACACTCATTCTCCCTCCAAGCACATCTCTGCCTCTCCCCACTCATACCCCCTCCAAGCATATCTCTGGTCCCCACACTCATAAGAACATAAGAAAATGCCATACTGGGTCAGACCAAGGGTCCATCAAGCCCAGCATCCTGTTTCCAACAGTGGCCAATCCAGGCCATAAGAACCTGGCAAGTACCCCAAAACTAAGTCTATTCCATGTAACCATTGCTAATGGCAGTGGCTATTCTCTAAGTGAACTTAATAGCAGGTAATGGACTTCTCCTCCAAGAACTTATCCAATCATTTTTTAAACACAGCTATACTAACTGCACGAACCACATTCTCTGGCAACAAATTCCAGAGTTTAATTGTGCGTTGAGTAAAAAAGAACTTTCTCCGATTAGTTTTAAATGTGCCCCATGCTAACTTCATGGAGTGCCCCCTAGTCTTTCTACTATCCGAAAGAGTAAATAACCGATTCACATCTACCCGTTCTAGACCTCTCATGATTTTAAACACCTCTATCATATCCCCCCTCAGTCGTCTCTTCTCCAAGCTGAAAAGTTCTAACCTCTTTAGTCTTTCCTCATAGGGGAGTTGTTCCATTTCCCTTATCATTTTGGTAGCCCTTCTCTGTACCTTCTCCATCACAATTATATCTTTTTTGAGATGCGGCAACCAGAATTGTACACAGTATTCAAGGTGCGGTCTCACCATGGAGCAATACAGAGGCATTATGACATTTTCCGTTTTATTCATCATTCCTTTTCTAATAATTCCCAACATTCTGTTTGCTTTTTTGACTGCCGCAGCACACTGCACCGACGATTTCAATGTGTTATCACTATGACACCTAGATTTTATTTATACGTCTTTTATAGATCTCTTTCTTGGGTTATAGCACCTAATATGGAACCCAACATTGTGTAATTATAGCATGGGTTATTTTTCCCTATATGCATCACCTTGCACTTATCCACATTAAATTTCATCTGCCATTTGGATGCCCAATTTTCCAGTCTCACAAGGTCTTCCTGCAATGTATCACAATCTGCTTGTGATTTAACTACTCTGAACAATTTTGTGTCATCTGCAAATTTGATTATCTCACTCGTCGTATTTCTTTCCAGATCATTTATAAATATATTGAACAGTAAGGGTCCCAATACAGATCCCTGAGGCACTCTACTGTCCACTCCCTTCCACTGAGAAAATTGCCCATTCAATCCTACTCTCTGTCTTTTAGCCAGTTTGCAATCCACGAAAGGACATCGCCACCTATCCCATGACTTTTTACTTTTACTAGAAGCCTCTCATGAGGAACTTTGTCAAACGCCTTCTGAAAATCCAAGTATATTATATCTACTGGTTCACCTTTATCCACATGTTTATTAACTCCTTCAAAAAAGTGAAGCAGATTTGTGAGGCAAGACTTGCCCTGGGTAAAGCCATGCTGACTTTGTTCCATTAAACCATGTCTTTCTATATGTTCTGTGATTTTGATGTTTAGAACACTTTCCACTATTTTTCCTGGCACTGAAGTCAGGCTAACCGGTCTGTAGTTTCCCGGATCGCCCCTGGAGCCCTTTTTAAATATTGGGGTTACATTTGCTATCCTCCAGTCTTCAGGTACAATGGATGATTTTAATGATAAGTTACAAATTTTTACTAATAGGTTGGAAATTTCATTTTTTAGTTCCTTCAGAACTCTGGGGTGTATACCATCCGGTCCAGGTGATTTACTACTCTTCAGTTTGTCAATCAGGCCTACCACATCTTCTAGGTTCACCGTGATTTGATTCAGTCTATCTGAATCATTACCCATGAAAACCTTCTCCATTACGGGTACCTCCCCAACATCCTCTTCAGTAAACACCGAAGCAAAGAAATCATTTAATCTTTCCGCAATGGCCTTATCTTCTCTAAGTGCCCCTTTAACCCCTCGATCATCTAACGGTCCAATTGACTCCCTCACAGGCTTTCTGCTTCGGATATATTTAAAAAGGTTTTTACTGTGAGTTTTTGCCTCTACAGCCAACTTCTTTTCAAATTCTCTCTTAGCCTGTCTTATCAATGTCTTACAATTAACTTGCCAATGTTTATGCTTTATCCTATTTTCTTCTGTTGGATCCTTCTTCCAATTTTTGAATGAAGATCTTTTTGCTAAAATAGCTTCTTTCACCTCCCCTTTTAACCATGCCGGTAATCGTTTTGCCTTCTTTTCACCTTTCTTAATGTGTGGAATACATCTGGACTGTGCTTCTAGAATGGTATTTTTTAACAATGACCACGCCTCTTGGACATTTTTTACTTTTGTAGCTGCTCCTTTCAGTTTTTTTCTAACAATTTTTCTCATTTTATCAAATTTTCCCTTTTTAAAGTTTAGCACGAGAGCCTTGGATTTGCACACTGTTCCTTTTCCAGTCATTAAATCAAATTTGATCATATTATGATCACTATTGCCAAGCGGCCCCACCACCGTTACCTCTCTCACCAAGTCCTGTGCTCCACTGAGAATTAGATCTAAAATTGCTCCCTCTCTCGTCGGTTCCTGAACCAATTGCTCCATAAAGCTATCATTTATTCCATCCAGGAACGTTATCTCTCTAGCGTGACCCGATGATACATTTACCCAGTCTATATTGGGGTAATTGAAGTCTCCCATTATTACTGCACTACCAATTTGGTTAGCTTCCCTAATTTCTCTTAGCATTTCACTGTCCATCTCACCATCTTGACCAGGTGGACGGTAGTATACCCCTATCACTGTAGTCTTCCCTGACACACAAGGGATTTCTACCCTGCTGATGAGGCCTGCTATGAGGCCTGCTATGGACAGGCCTCATCAGCAGCAGCAGCAGTCAATCACAGGGACAGCTGGGCACAAGTCCTGCCCACCAAGCCCAAAAAAGCACGATTGCCTGAAAAAAAACACCCAATAATAAGCAACCTGTGACTTGAAAGGAAAAAAAAGTGAATTGCTAGGAAAAAAAAGCCCAAACTCATGGGAAATAAGCAAGGTTGGCAACACTGGACTCTGCCCAGGGGGCAGGATGAAAACTACAGCTGCACATGCTCAGTAGGGCATGTTTGAAAGTTCTAGAATCTTTGAGATCAAAGTTCTTGACCAGGGCTCCATCCAATGTTATTTATTTATTTATTTAGCAATTTTTATATATAACATGTTACAAATCACCTCGGTTTACATAATAACCATAACCATTGCAAAGGAATTGCATTACATTAAACAAGGAAATAAAACTTGGATGCAAACGAGAAGGAATTGCATTACATTAAACAAGGAAGTAAAACTTGGATGCAAATGAAAATGCAAATGAAAATGTTGTCACCCCTGTTTGAGGACTAACATCCTGCTTATCCTTGGAGAATAATTAGAATAATCTATCAAGGTCGCAGTGGTTGGCTGACCATGCAACATCATAGTTTCCTTTTGCTGTTTGTGCACATATTCATTGCAGATAAAACAATTGCTGACAATTTTATTCTCACTTTGCATGTGAGTCCAGTATAGGGTATTGCATGCCTGCCTGTAAGATGCATTCTCCCCAGTGAAGTTGGAATGTATATGTTAGTATCTCTGATCACAGTGATTTGGGTATAATGCCCCTTGATCCTTTGTATAGAAAGTCATTTTATATAATGATTTCATTCCTGAATGATCAGTATTCCCTTATACTAGTTGGTACATTCTCCTTCTCTTCTGGCCTGCAATATCTCATTTCCTGCAGAGTGCTGTATGATCTGATGCAATCTTAGGTCCTTGACATTCATATAATCTGCTTTACTGATTTGCAAAATGTCCATTTGTTCCTGTTGCACCCAAAAAACCCTGAGATGTTCTGGCCCTGCCCTGGATTGCTGATTGTGTTCTGCTGTTGCTCTGCTAAGTGCATCACTGTATACATCTCACATCCTAACTTATAAACAACACCAAGGCTGAAATGCTCAATATAAGCAGCATGCTCTGAAGACACTTGGGAGCATACAATAGAGGTTCTTGAAGATTGCTATTAACAGCTTATGGTCAGTTTCTGCTGTATTTATACCATGGCCATAGAGGTAATGATGTAAACGCTGCAGGCAAACAATGCTCAAACATTCTTTTTTAATTTGTGCACAGTTCTGTTCAGCTGGGGTAAGTGCCCTAGAAGCTGTTGCGCCCGTCGGTTGCAGGCGGCTGCTCACCTCCTTTCTCTACTCAGCTCCAAGTCTGGGCAGAATGGCGGCCTCCGTTTCCACACGCCGGCCCTCATGGCATGCCCGGAATGGCGTGGGCGCTCCCGGCAGCCATCTTTCATCCGAGATTACTTAGGCACGGACGCCTGCCATCCTTTTAACTACATCATGGCGGGAACCTCAGGGGCGTCCCCACCGCAAAACGTCACCTGCTCACGATACTTAAACCCAGCTGACCATCTGAGCTACGAGTTAGCAAGGAATCTCGTCCTGCTAGTTCCGCCACCTTGGGACTTCCTCACTGACTACTGGGTGACCTAGGTACCCGCTCCTCAGGGGCCTTGCCACACTCAGGGCTATCCGCTCCTTGGAGAGCCATCTCTCTCTCTTCTCATTTCAGTGAGTTCCTGCATCATTCTCATCTACTTCTGCTGATCCTGCTCCAGCCATCCTCGGGGCTTTGCCACCTCTGCCTCAACCTTCTCGGTGTGAGTACTCTATCTTTGTGGCACGGATTCTCGGGTTACCCCGCTTGCGGACCACTACCGGATCCATCATGTCTTGTGCATTCTACCAGTGGCTTCCAGCCTACCCCACGCTGCGGATCACTACTGGGACTCTCTGCACTGCAGAGTTCTATGGGACTAATCAGCTGATTCCAGCCTCATCTGCTTGCTCTACAAGATTGTTGCTGTACAATATGTTGTATCTCTGCTGAGACCTTGCCTGTCAGGGAAAGGGCCCACAGGGCTCCTCCCTGTGGGCAGAGTCTTCACTCGCCTCGACCCAAGGGCCCACTATTTAGTTCAAGACACACTGAACATAACAGATTGCTAACTCCATGGACCCGGCTCAGCTCTCAGCCTTGCAGGCCATTCCTGGCCTGGCCCAACGGATCACTTAGCAACAGCAGTCTCTCGACACTTTGACTACAGCCTTCAACCAGCTGAATTCCAGACTGATGGACACTTCTAATTCCAGCATGACTGCATCACCCCCGGTTGTCACTGGGTGCACTACAGTTCCTCTGCCAGCCCCCACACGTTTCACTGGAGACTCCCTGTTGTGTAGGGGCTTCCTCAATCAATGCTGTATGCATTTTTCTTTGCAACCAGCTTATTTTCCTATAGCTACTACCCTTTGGGAGCGCAATGACCCTATATTAAATGACTTGCCTGGGTTTCTGGCTCTCTTTATGTCAGTTTCTGATGACCCCGATCGCCAGTCTATTGCCGGTTCAGTGCTCCTGGATCTACAACAGGGAACCAGACCACTCCCGGACTACGTAATTGAATTTAAGACTCTGTCTTCTGAACTCCTATGGGACTCAAGTTGCCTACGAGCTATTTTTCTATGAGGACTTAATTCCCGCATTAAGGATGAACTTGCTGCCTGGGAGTTACCAGACACTCTAAGCTCATTGATGGACCTGGCTGGGCGAATTGACCACCGTATACACGAACGCTCAACTGAGGTAAAACCTCCGAAGAAATCTGTATCCAGTGGCGACCGATCCCTGAATTTACCGCCCAGTCCAGTCCAGACTACACCTATCCCAGAAGAAGAAGATGAACCTATGCAATTAGGCCGTAGTCATCTAACCGCAAAAGAGAGGCGCTTTCGTAAGAAGATGGGCCTCTGCATGTATTGCGGAAAGACCAACCATGCAGTTCAAAGCTGTGCTATCTGTCTGGGAAACATACAGACCTAGGATCCGCTAGAGGACTCTTCCTAGGTCTAACTGTTCCTTCTCCTCCCCTATGAGGAAAGACTAAAGAGGTTAGGACTTTTCAGCTTGGAGAAGAGATGGCTGAGGGGGGATATGATAGAGGTGTTTAAAATCATGAGAGGTCTAGAACAGGTAGATGTGAATTGGTTATTTACTCTTTCAGATAATAGAAAGACTAGGGGGCACTCCATGAAGTTAGCATGTGGCACATTTAAAACTAATCGGAGAAAGTTCTTTTTCACTCAACGCACAATTAAACTCTGGAATTTGTTGCCAGAGGATATGGTTAGTGCAGTTAGTATAGCTGTGTTTAAAAAAGGATTGGATAAGTTCTTGGAGGAGAAGTCCATTACCTGTTATTAATTAAGTAGACTTAGAAAATAGCCATTGCTATTACTGGCAACAGTAACATGGAATAGACTTAGTTTTTGGGTACTTGCCAGGTTCTTATGGCCTGGATTGGCCACTGCTGGAAACAGGATGCTGGGCTTGATGGACCCTTGGTCTGACCCAGTATGGCATGTTCTTATGTTCTTATGACTCTTCCTGTATCTATCATCTCTGGGCCTCTCGAATTCGCCACCCAAGCCCTGATCGATTCAGGTGCTGGTGGGAACTTCATTCTCAAGAGGTTAGTTGAACACTTACGACTGCCAACTGAGCCAGTACCCACTCCACTCCTTCTCTCGTCCATTTCATGGCGAACCCTTGCCCAGAGAGGTTACGACCACCACTCAGCCTGTTTGCCTCCGCATGGGATCCTTACCTACTGAAACCACCACCTTCCTGGTTCTCGAAAAAGCCATCCACCCTGTTGTGCTAGGCATACCCTGGCTACAAGAACACTCTCCTCAATTTGATTGGTCTACTATGGAGCTTTCTCAATGGGGCCCTGACTGCCATAACAGATGTTTAAAAAAAATTACACCTCTGCCATGTATGGCCACTTCATCCGCTCCTCCTGGTCTACCACCACAGTACGCTTCCTTTCAAGACATATTTTCTAAGCAGGCTGCTGACGTACTTCCATCGCACAGATCCTATGATTGTGCAATCAATTTAAAGCCTAATTCTGAACCACCTAGGGGAAGAGTATGTCCATTCTCTCTAGTCGAAATGGAGGCTATGTCAGCTTACATCCAGGAGAGCTTGCAAAAGGGATTTATTAGACCCTCCAAATCTCTGGCAGAAGCCGGATTCTTTTTCGTTGGCAAGAAGGATGGATCCCTTCGCTCTTGCATTGACTACAGAGGTCTGAATGAGATCACCATCAAGGACCGGTATCCCTTATCATTAATTTCAGAATTATTTGATCGGCTTCAGGGGGCAAAGATTTTCACAAAACTGGATCTAAAGGGAGCCTACAATCTTGTTCGGATCTGCCATGGAGACGAGTGGAAAACGGCCTTTAATACTCGCGATGGCCACTTCGAATATTTGGTAATGCCTTTTGGCCTCTGTAATGCCCCAGCCGTATTTCAAAAGATGATGAACGACATTCTACGGGACCTTCTGTATCAATGTGTGGTCGTTTACCTAGATGACATCCTCATTTTTTCCGGTGATGTGCAAACCCACCAAGTAGATGTCATTACTGTTTTACAGCGGCTCCAGGATAACCATTTGTATGCCAAGCTTAAGAAGTGTGCCTTTCACTAAGAGTAAAGGATTTCAGATGTATCCCCGAAAATGAGAAGCATACAAGTCTGGCCTCAACCTTCTGGTATTAAGGCCCTACGTTGTTTTCTTGGCTTCACTAATTATTATCATTCTTTTATCAAGAACTATTCTACCTTGACAGCAACTTTCACTGCCATGACAAAGAAAGGAGCTAACCCCGCTGAATGGTCTCCAGAGGCCATTTCAACATTCCAACTACTAAAGAAGGCCTTCCTTCAGAAACCATGCTTATGCCACCTTGATCCTCACAAGCCATTCATCGTTGAGGTAGATACCTCAGACGTTGGCGTAGGGGCTGTACTTAGCCAGCACAGCGATTCACTCATTCCACACCCCTGCTCCTTCTTCTCTAGACGCTTCACACCAGCGGAGAGAAACTAAGGCATCGGTGATAAGGAACTGCATGCTATCAAGCTAGCATTTGAAGAGTGGTGCCCCTGGTTAGAAGGTGCCCAACACCAGATAACAGTGTTCACTGACCACAAGAATTTGGAATATCTTAGGCATGCTCAAAGGCTCAATCATTGCCAAGCTAGATGGTCTCTGTTTTTCAACAGATTCAACTTCTTGCTCAAATATCGCCCTGCTGAGAAAAATGTTCGAGCAGATGCCATCTCCCGGTCCTTCAGATGATGCCCCTAATGATCAAGGTGATGGAATGAATCCCCTATGAGGAAAGGCTAAAGAAGTTAGTTAGGGCTGTTCAGCTTGGAGAAGAGACTGCTGAGTTGGGATATGTAAGAGGTCTACAAAATCATGAAAGGAAATGGTTATTTACTCTTTCGCATAATACAAGAACTGGGGGCACTCCATGAATTAGCAAGTAGCACATTTAAAACAAATCAGAGAAAATTATTTTCCACTCAGAGCACAATTAAGCTCTGGAATTCATTGCCAGAGGATGTGATTAAGGCAGTTAGTGTAGCTGGGTTTTAAAAAGGTTTGAATAAATTCCTAGAGGAGAAATCCATAAACTGTTATTAATCAATAGGAAATAGGCACTGCTTGTTGCCAGCATTAGTAGCATAAGATCTATTTAATGTTGGGTACTTGCCAAGTACTTGTGACTTGGATTGGCCACTGTTGGAGACAGGATACTGGGCATGATGGACCCTTGGTCTGATGCAGTATGGCATATGTTATGTTCTTATGTTTCCTGTTGATCTAAACCACATAGAACGTCAGTTGTCGCAACTACAGCTGATCAATGCATATGATGATGTATTTCATGGACCAGAGGAATCTGTTCCAGAAGTGTATTTTCAGCTTGACCACAGTATTTCACCAATCTAATGTGTTCTACGCAGTGTACCTTCTCCAGTGCAACTATATCTTTTTTGAGATGCGAAGACCAGAATTATACACAGTACTCAAGGTGCGGTCTCACCATGGAGCGATACAGAGGCATTATGATATTTTCCGTTTTATTTTCCATTCCCTTCCTAATAATTCCTAATATTCTGTTTGCTTTTTTGACTGCTGCAGCACACTGAGCCGACAATTTCAATGTATTATCCACTATGACGCCCAGATCTTTCTCCTGGGTGGTAGCTCCTGATATGGAACCTAACATTGTGTAATTAGAGCATGGGTTATTTTTCCCTATATGCATCAAGTTGTATTTGTCCACATTAAATTTCATCTGCCATCTGGATGCCCAATTTTCCAGTTTCACAAGGTCCTCCTGCAATTTATCACAATCCGCATGTGATTTAACTACTCTGAATAATTTTGCATTATCTGCAAATTTTATCACCTCACTGATTGTATCCCTTTCCAGATCATTTACAAATATATTGAAAAGAACTGATCCAAGTATAGATCTGAGGCACTCCACTGTTTACCCTTTTCCACTGAGAAAATTGACCAGTTTGTATTCCAAAAAAGGACATCGCCTTCTATCCCATGACTTTTTAGTTTTCTTAGAAGCCTCTCATGAGGGACTTTGTCAAACACCTTCTGAAAATCCAAATATACTATGTCTACCAATTCACATTTATGCACATTTATTACCCCCTTCCAAAAAAAAGTGAAGCAGATTTGTGAGGCAAGACTTCCCTTGTGTAAATCCATGCTGGCTGTGTTCCATTAAACCATGTCTTACTATATGCTCTGTGATATTTAGAATAGTTTCCACTATTTTTCCCGGCACTGAAGTCAAGCTTACTGGTCTATAGTTTCCCGGATCACCCCTGGAGCCCTTTTTTAAATATTGGGGGTTACATTGGCCACCCTCCAGTCTTCAGGTACAATGGATGATTTTAAAGATAGGTGACAAACTTTTACTAATAGATCTGAAATTTCATTTTTTAGCTCCTTCAGAAGCCTGGGGTGCATTCCATCTAGCCCAGGTTATTTGCTACTCTTTAGTTTGTCAATCTAGCCTACTACATCTTCCAGATTCACCATGATTTGGTTCAGGTCGTCTGATTTATCTCCCTTGAAAAACATCTCTGGAATAGGTATCTCCACAACATCCTCATTAGTAAACACAGAAGCAATTAATTCATTTAGTCTTTCTAAGATGGCCTTTTCTTCCCTAAGAGCCCCTTTAACCCCCTCGGTTATCTAACGGTCCAACTGACACCTGCTTCGGATATATTTTAAAAAGGTTTTATTATGAGTTTTTGCCTCTATGGCCAGTTTCATTTCAAAATCTCTCTTAGCCTGTCTTATCAATCTTTTACTCTTAACTTGACAATGTTTATGCTTTTTTTTTTTGGAATCTTCTTCCCCAGAAATTATTGAAAGAACTACCTTAGTTTCTTTTTTTTCTGAAGCTGAACTTAGTAAAGTAATGCTTGCATGTTTTCAGAATTTAAACACAGATTTTCAGGGTCAAAAATTGTGAATTTTTCCTGATCTTTCACGGCTGACACAGCAAAGAAAAAAGGTCTTCTTGGCTCTCAGAAAAGATACTGTCTCTAGGAGCCTCATTTATTTTCATTATCCCTGTAAATGTTTCGTAAAATATCGCTCAGAGAGTTTCCTTTTTTTTTTTTATCCAGAACAATTGAAATCTTTTATCGAGGCTCGTAAAATGTTAACATCTTCTTCTGTTCCCTTGGGGACCCAGTGAACTTTTGTAATAGTTATAGCAGAATCAACTCGTTAGTGCATTTGCCTTAAAATTTCTCCTATATTTCCCTCCTCCCCCCTTTCTTTCCCTTTTGTTTCTTATTTACAGGGAATTGTATATATTATATATACATGTTTTTTTTCTTTGCTTTTTTCTTGCTAGTGTCTGTATATCCTCTGGTACTGTTACAAAGTTTTTTTATGCTTTGTTTATTGAAATATTAAAAAAAAAAGTAAAAAAAAAGAGATTTTTTTGCTATAAGTTGAATTTTTCTTAGCATTTTCTGTTCTATATTGGTTGCTGTATTTGTTTCATTTAATAGAACAGTGATAGCGGTCATTTTGTTCTACATTGATGTTACATTTACCAAGTTAACATTGGGGTAACTGAAATCTCCCAATATTACTGCGCTGACAAATTTGTTACCTTCCCTGATTTCTCTCAGAATTTCATCGTCCATCTCATCATTTTGGCCAGGTGGACAGTAGTATACTCCTATCACTATACTCTTACCCAACACAAATAGGATTTCTACCCATATTGATTTTATTATGCATTTAGTCTCTTGAATGATCTTTATCCTCTGCCCTCCTGGACATAAAGCACCACACCCCACCAAGTTGATCATCCCTAACACTGCAGTATAATTTGGTCCCATTGTCCATTGGTTATCCTTCTTCTACCAGGTCTCTGAGATGCCAATTATGTCTATCTCATCATTCACTGCTATACACTAACTTGCCTATCTTACTTCTAAGACTTCTGGAATCGACATACAGACATTTCAAACAGTGTTTTTATTTGTATTAACAAACTGATTTTCAGTTGCAAGGGATAATTTGAAATCCTTTAGCTCAGATGATTCTTTACTTATAGTATAGGCATATGGACTACTTTTGCTTTTAATGGAACCTCTCTGTTGGGATGCCCTAACTCTCTTGTATCATTAGTATCCTACAAAGATAACTTTCTCTGAACCACGCACTGCTGAGTGACAGTCAGCTTTCCTCATTATTCTAGTTTAAAAGCTGCTCTATCTCCTTTTTACAAGTTAGCACCAGCAGCCTTGTTCCACTCTGGTTAAGGTGGAGCCCATCCTTTTGGAAACGTCTCCTCCTCCCCTAAAAGATTGCGCAGTTCCTTACAAAACTGAATTCCTCTTCCCTGCACCATCATCTCATCCATGCATTGAGACTCCCGAGCACTGCCTGCCTCTGGGGACCTGCACGTGGAACACGCAGTGTATGTTACGATGCTGCTCACGGGCCTAGCCGCGAGTAGCCTCTCACCTCTGCCTTTGAAGGCCATTGCAGACATCCTGCTTCGTGGCGGGTCAGCCGCCACTACTGTGCTTCTATGAGGCCTGGAGGCTGCTGATGCTGTTGCTCCTCCTGCGGCAGGCAGGGCCGCTGCTGCCGTGCTTCCACGCGGCTTGGAGGCCACCGCCTGTCTTCCGCAGCGGTCAGACCCGCCGCCATTGTCCTACCTTCACAGCCCGGAGGCCACTGACGTCATTCTCTTGTCATATTCTGTTATATATTTGTAGACCCTGGATCGGGGTGAGAGCTGACTCCACCCACAGGGAGGAGCCCTGTGAGGACTCACCACGATAGGCGTGGCCTTAGCTGAGACAGACACAACATCAAGAGACTTTATTGTACTGGAATGTAGAGAAACCCACCAAGTGGGAAGAGAGAGACACAGTCCAGAGGAATCGGTAGCTCAATGATGATATCCACGGTAGTGGTCCGCGGAGGGGTTATACCGGGGAATCCCTCCTTCGATGGAATTTCCTGTATCGATCCGGTAGTGGCCCGTAGCGCGGGGTACGCCGAGAATCACAGGAGAGTGTTGAGAGTAGAGCAGGAGGTCAGTAGAGCTGAATAGCAGATGGTACTCACTCTGAAGTGTGCAAGGAAGGTTGCTGAGGCGATCACGTAGTGGCCCGAGGCACGGGGTACACTGGAAATTCCGTCAGCTGAAGGCAGCAAAGTCACAAGGCTGAACCAGACAAAGCCCAGAGAGATTCCAGGCAGGAAGGCCCTCCGAGGAGCGGATAGCCAGAACATGACAAGGCCCCCGAGGATCGGGTACCTAAGGCGTTCAAGTCTCTGAGTCAGGAACGAGTTCAGCAGGAAGGAAGTCCTTGCTAACTCGTAGGTAGCTCAGACCGGCTGGCTCAAATACACGCAGGCAGATGACATCATGTGGAGGGGACGGCCCCGAGGTTCCCGCCATGACGTGTATAAGATGGGGCCTGGTGCGTGCGCGCGTACCTTAGGTAATCCCCGATTCAAGATGGCAGACGGGATTGCCCACGCCGTCCCAGGAACGCTAAGGAGAGCGGCATGCAGAGGCAGAGGTTGCCAATTGTCCGAGAATTGCTGATGCAGGAAAAAAGGAGGTGAGCAACAGAGGTTGCAGCCGTCTGCGACCGATGGGCGCAACATCTTTCTTCGGCAGTCTGGGCCGCTGCTGCCACCGTCCACCCCTGTGGAGGGAAGCCACCTCCGACGCCTCGAGGCCTGGTGCTGCTCCAGCATCCTCTTTGTGGCTTGGCCACCGCTCTCCATGGTCCTGCCTTAGGCATGCAGCTGCGCCTCTCTCTGCCTCTTAAAGGGCCCACTTGATGATGTCATCTAGGGCATCTCCGCATCTGCCCTATTTCAGGGCTCTTTGTCAGTTCTCCAACTCCTTCGCAAGGAGCCAAGTCCACTCCTGGACTTCTCTTCGTCTTCAGTTTCTTCAAGGCACTCCGTTCTTCATGGGAATTCCCTCATCATCCTTGTCCATGGTTCCTGCTCCTTCATCCTGTCTTCATCCATGGTTTCTGGTCTCTCATCAGATCCCGTGTCCTTGTCTTCAGATGTCCCTGATGTCCTTACCCTTAGATGTCTCTCATGTCCTCGTCCTCCGATGTCCTTGATGTCTTCATTTTCAGATGCCCTGACATCCTCGTCTTCAGATGTTGCAGATGTCCTTGTCTCCAGATGATCCTGATGTCTTCATCTTCAGATGTTCCACCTCCTGGCGTCCATTCCTTCCAGCTCCTCTCTTTAGAAGCCTCGGATGTTCTTGGTTCTGGGTCTGCCCTAGCCTCCCGCCAGCGAATCATGCTGTGAGTGGACCTGCCAGGGTGCCGGTCGCACCAGGTCACTGAAACTTCTACTCCAGCTGGAACCTGCTATGAGTGTCACCCGGATTCCACATCATCCTGAGTTTTAACCTTGCTGTCGTCTTTGCACTCACCAAGTGGTACTCAGTAGTAAAGATGATAGAAATGTGTTGTTATCTTCTAAATGCTAACCCTGCCAAATCTGATAAATAAAAGTTTAATTCTGTGATGTAAAGGTTGTCTTTTCCTGAACTTAGGATCGTGAGGTGAAGTGGGTGGGGAACCAGAAGTGTTCTGTAGCCGACAGATACCTTCACACCGAAAACTTATCTATAGAAGCATTTCAGAGAATGCCACCCTGGAGGTTCTGGATTTCAGCTTTCTACCTAAAATCCTAAATTTGGCTTCAAGAACCTTCCTCCCACATTTTCCTATTTCATTGGTGTCCACATGTACCACGACAGCAGACTCTTCCCCAGCACTGTCTATAATCCTATCTAGATGACGCGTAAGGTTTGTCACCTTCGCACCAGGCAGGCAAGTTACCAGGCCACCCAGCTATCTACATTTCAAATAATTGAATCACCAATTATGATGGGTGACCTAACCTTTCCCTCCTGGGCAGTAGCCCTGGGAGATTTGTCCTTCCTACAGGATCACTTCCTGCTACACTAGGGCGATGCTCTCCAACCGGGAGACTTTTCTGATCCAAGGCAGCACCAGGGCTGCCAGACTGGATTTGGGACTTAGCTACTATATCCTTGAAGGTCTCTCTGTCTGCCTCAGTTCCTCCAGGTCTGCCACTCTCATTCTCTGAGAGCCAGGAGCTCTTTGTACTGGGTGCACACATACAACCTCTCACCGGTGGGTAAAAAATTATATATGTGACACTCAATGCAATAGACTGGAAGGCTCACTTCTTGCTGCTGGACTGCTGGCTTTATCTTAATTTTGTTGAGCTCTTAGTTAAATTTAGGGTGCTATGGGAGTAGGAATGTGTACAATTAGAGTCCTTTAAATTTATAGTTGTATTCACTAATTAATCTGGTAGTGACCTACAAGGGGATGATTGAGTTATTAATAAGGGCTGGTACAATAGTATGATTTAGATAAGAGGCTGATTGATTTTTAATGAGAAAGTGGGTGGGTAGGAGGGAAAGAGACACTAGAATTAACTCCCTCTGGCTTGTGTGTGTGTCTGAGATAATTATTATCTCAGACACTCACAAATTCTAAAGAATATACCCCATTATTTCACTTCTCTCCAAACTTTTCTAAGTCCTAAAATTTCCCAAAGTAATACTTACAGATACTCTTCAGCCACCAGCAAGATAATCTTCTCTCAATGCTACCACTGGATTAAAAGGTTTGAGTTGTGGGCGCCATTTGGTGCACATTCCCTGTCCTCTTCTACTGCAAGGGGTGCACGGCCTCTGGAAATTGGGGGATGTGGAGTCTGAAGCCTGGATCACTCACTGCTACCTCTGCAGTCCTCTCCCAGGGTATCTGTGACCTCTGGAGTCCTCTCCCTGGGGATGCTGGAAACAGTACACAGATGAGCCTTCCAATCCTCTTCTACTGCAAGGGGTGCGGGACCTCTGGAAACTGGGGCTGTGGAGTTCAAAGCCTGGATCGCTCACTGCGACCACTGGAGCCCTCTCCCGGGGGATGCTGGAAACTGTACGCAGATGAGCCTTCCAATCCTCTTCTACTGCAAGGGGTGTGGGGCCTCTGGAAGTTGGGGCTGTGGAGTTCAAAGCCTGGATTGCTCTCTGCAACCTTTGGAGTCCTCTCCTGGGGGATGCTGAGAACAGTATGCAGATGAGCCTTCTGGACATCTTCTGCTATCTCAATCTCAATTCATGAATACATCCACGTATGCAGCATTGCATTTGAAAAAGTCCCAAGGACATCACAAGCTCTCCTGAATATAGCTTCAATTTGGTGCCACTTGGCTGTTGTTTTGCCCTTGGTGCCAATCTCATCTTGTCTCATTGAGTTACATGATATTACACGTTGCCCCAGAGTCCAGATGACAGGATTGTAGAATATTAATCTTAGATTTACAAACCATTTGTGTCATATTGTTCCATTTCTTTGTGAAGATCACATAAGTACTGAAGAAATCTGTATCATCTGAATCTGCTATCTCTTCCAATTTAAGCAACTTCCTTACTGTGTTTTATTTATTTAAGGTTTTTATATACCGGTATTGTTCGAGACATCATATCGGTTTACATTTAATTTATAACAGCAGGGAAATACAATAAACAATGGGATAGGTGGAACTTGGTGAGTATACAGAAGAGTAAAACAATCTTTAGGGAGATCAAGCATACATAAATATTAGCAATTAACAAGGAGATGCGGCTAGAGGGTATAACCTGGCTAATAAAATAAACATGGAGTTGTGGATAGTAAGAAATATAAGTTAATACATAATTAGCTATATCTTTGCAGAAAACTGTACAAGAGCGGTGAGCAGCTAGAAGTTACTGGCAAGGTGGGGGAGAGTGGGGGGCAGTCAATGGCAGAGGTGGAGAGGTGATCTATTTATTCTGGGAAGGCTTGTTTGAATAGCCAGGTTTTCAGCTTCTTTTTGAATTGTTGAGTGCTTATTTTGAGTCGGATGTCTGGTGGCATAATGTTCCAGTGAGTGGGACCTGCTATAGAGAATGCTCGCACTCTAGTGGAAGTTAATAGATATGTCTTGTGTGGGGGGATGTGAAGAGTGCCTTTTATTCAATAGACACTAGGGATGTGCAGGCCTAAAAATTTCATTTTTTTTTTGTTTTAGGAGGGTTTTAAATCTGAAAATCTTTGTGTTTAATGTTTACTTCATTTTGATATCATTTGTGAAATGAAAGAAACATTTAACCCCCACCCCAACCCAAAATGCTATGGAGCCCTGCAGGCCCATGGCCTAATCCGTGGCCTATCTCAGAGTCTCCTCTGATCTTTTCCTTCTTGCTTGCCGAAATGATGTTGGGGTCAGGAACCACCATGCCCCTGCTTACCCCTCCTGTGGGGTCATTGTCAAAGTAACAAGGATAGGAGGGTTGTCTCCTGCCCGATCCATGTACTCTTCATAATGGTGCCAGCTGGCCCTGAGACTGGCACGATAGGAACTTTAAAATGGTGCCAGTCTCAGGGCTGGCCAGCACCATTTTCTTGTATGGCCATAAAACATTTTTACTCACAGCAATGCAATCCTTAGAGAGAACATTGCTCCCATCACATAAAAGTACAAACAGAAAATCTTGTTTTCCTTTAATATTTTAACAGTTAACCGCCTTATTGTGCTATTAAGTCTCTCCTTTCTCCATCTTGTTGGCCCATCCAGCAGCTGACCCATATTTATTTATTTAAAAACGTATATACCGCAAATCAAAATTACTAAGTGGTTTACCAAAAACATTCATAAAACATAAATAATAAAAGATAAACAAGACACATGTAAAAAATAAAATACCTTATCTCTAACTGACTACATTCATAGTCATATTTGATCTATAGTCGGTACTAGCCTTCTGTTCTTATACGTCAATGCACATCATAAAATCTGCTCCCTACTGGGTTCACATTAAGCATGAGCCTAAGAATAGAAAGGTCTTTAAGAGTCTCCTAAATTTTAGCAGACAGGACTCTTCCTTTTTCTGCTGTCATGTTTCTGTGTTTCCATGAGCTCCATATTCAGAAGAATTGTCCAACTAAGGGCCAAATTCGTGAAGGATTTTCTTCCATTGTGTTGTGTCTATGGGGAAAACCCTTAAGGGAAGATTTTAAATGCCTGGCGCATGTAAATCCCGGCCTTTACGCTCGTGGCCAGGCCTTATGCCGGGCGAATCTTCCAAGAGGCCCGGCCACGCGTATAAAGGCCAGGATGCGCTCAAGTGCCGGGCCTCTTGGAAAGGGCGGGCTGGAGGGCGTGTTTTGAGCGGGGGCGGGCCGGGATAGCGCCATTTTTCCTAGATTGGAGTGGACTGGGAGGGAACTGGGGAAGGCTGGGATGAGCTCAAGTGCCGGGCCTCTTGGAAAGGGCGGGCTGGAGGGCGTGTTTTGAGCGGGGGCGGGCCGGGATAGCGCCATTTTTCCTAGATTGGAGTGGACTGGGAGGGAACTGGGGAAGGCCCCGATGTGTTGCTGCATGAATGTGGACAAAATCGACCCTCCCCTTGTGTGCACCGCCCCTGGTGCGTGCATGTTATAAAATCAAGAAAGTCAGAGGGCACTAAAGAAGACAGATGGAAAGTGAAGGGAGGGGGATTAAAGGAACATGGGAGACAACTAGTTGGGAAAGACCCAAGGGAAAAAAAAGAGACCAACGAGGGAGGGCTGGGATGGTGTTATGGAGGAATATGATGGGAATAGAGGGGTGGGCAAAAAGCAAGAGATAAAAGAATTTAATTTTAAATTTATATATCTGGTTTTGTGACTTTTGAAATGATTGACATTATCTTATGTTATTTTTAAAATTCTGGCTGTAAAACCTGACATTGGCAGTGCTCTATTATTATTTATATTCTTTTATTATAATATTTATTTAAACACTTTTCTATACCGTCGTTTAGTAATGCACCATCACAACGGTTTACAATTAGGCACGAAATAGGTTTGGTTTGGTTTCTAAATTATCCATAGGGTGCCAATACATTTTCGGTTCCATGTTTCAATAATATACTTTATATGAAAAGTGGGTTGGGGTTTTAATTTATATGATTAATAGGATAATCATATATGTTTATACTGTCCTTCTAATTTAATACTTTTGCTTTTTTAGGTGACTTTCAGCTAACTCATAAAAGACCATAGGCTATGTTGTTAGCTCCATGTCCTGTAATTTTGGGTGGAGGAGTTGTACACATTGTAGCTTGCTTCTCTTCCTTGCACCCTCCCCATCTCCCTGAAGTGCATAATCCCAGCTTGGGCTGTCAGAATGTGTATTACAGAGTTTCTTCTAAGGGCTGGCACAATACAGGTGGCAAAGTGTGATAAAACCTCCTTCTGCCGTGGTCTCCTCCTCACACTTGCAGTGTCATTCCCTCAGTTTTCTAGATAGGAGGAACCTCCCCCTCCCCTTTTCTCACATTCAAAGCTTAGACTCTTCTCTTCCTATGTCCAATTTTGGTTCTTTTTTTCTGTTCTGAAAACTAGGAGGTCCATATTCAGGTGCTGTCTGGCAAAGTTAACTCATCTGGCTAATTTGGGAAATATATTTAATAGTGCAGCCGCATTCAGGGCTAGAATCTGGCTACTTGGTAAAAAATGTCTTTTGATACATTTCCAATACAAATTCCTTTTTTTGCCAAGTTCTGCAGTTTAAGAGTTTGCTATTATTTGTTTTTTTGAGTGATATTTTGATTGTAAGTTAGTAGTAATGTTTCCGGGGTTAGTCCTATGCAAATCTCCAACCTAAGTCTCTGATTCATACATCTACAATAATTGATCTCATTCATACAGCTACAATAATTGATCTCATTTACAAACTTGTAACTTTCCCAGGCTAACGGCTCATATTACACAGACTTTTTCTACTGCAGTTCATGTCAATGCTCTCCCTCCCCGATCCTCAACACGGGTGAGAGTGGGGTTAATAAGTTTTGATGAAACATTATTTTAGATATTTAAGCCAAACTACTCTGTGAAAAGAAGTTATACCATGGTGTGCCTGATTGCCAAAAATAGCCAAATATAAACTTTGACATCAGCTTGGTTGGGCCTGCAAGATTCTGTTTGCGGAAAGACATAAGAAATTTGCAATTCAGTTAACACAAATGTATACACCGTATTTGCTTGTCATGTGCAAAGTCACTAAAATATACTTTTTAATTAATACAGCGTAATGGAGCATAGTGCCCTTATGGCCTCCAAGGGTCCATAGGGCCTGTCAATGCATAAGATGCCACTGTTGAAAGGGCACTGTCAGTCAGACCAGAACAATGCCCAAGGGTGCATTATTAGAGTGGGCAGGAAGTGGCAGTCAGGCTTAAACTCCACGAGAGCTATAGCACCGTCCGGCGAACCCCTTTAGAAATGAAAGGCAAACAGAATCCGGCTAGTTCTTACGCTTTCCGCCAACCCTAAGATTCCTGTCAGGCGACAACGTCATCCCCAGGTCAGTTTTCCTCTTCCGTTGTTGCCTTCTGCATAAATTTGTCCCCTGCTGGCATCCATAGAGGCGTTTGACAGGCTCTTTCCTCGGGGATTGGTGGAGCATTTGGTCACATGACCCGCGAGGTCCCGTGGTTTCCCCATACTGACAACAAACAGCTCCTGGTCAGCTAACGGGAGCGGAGAGACGGCGGCGAGGAAGAATGGCGGAGGCCGTCCGGTCCCGACCGGCCAAGACCAAGCCGAGCCGGACTAAAGTCCAGGTAGGACCGCAGCCGGGCGCCGCTTCCGGCTTGGAGTCCGCGCGAGCCCAGCTATCCAACGGCTCCCTTGCCCCCTTCCCGTGATGCCCCCCCGGCGGCTCGCGCTCCTTGTCCGCCCCTCGACTCTCCTGCCGCAGGCTCTGGGGGAGCTGAAACAGAGAGTTGGAGCTTGGTTCGTGCTGTCGGGAGCCCGCCCTAGTGGCAGGAGAGTTCGGAGCCGGAACGGGCGGGCGAGGGAGGGTGGGTGCTCGCGTATTGTCAGCCGGGCAGGCCAATGCTCGGGTGCGAGGGAGATGGAGAAAAGCAGCAGCAATAGACCAGAAAGGGCGTCCTCGGGCCCCCAACAGTGGGAAGGATTCCAGGTTCTTGAAAGCCGCCCATGCCCGGTCCTTATCCCCTTGTCCTGGCTTAGACTGCCCTCCGTAGTCGGGGGAGTGACTGCTAGGCTTAATCTTTCCGCTTTCCTTGCCTCCTCTGTTCTTTGAAAGTTGTCACAGCCTATAAAATCGTCAGTGTTTTAGGTGTGTAAAAGAGTTTGGATGAAGACGTAGTTTTCTAAAATTCTAGAGATGATCACGGTATTATTTTCATCCTTTTCTAGAAAGAACATGCTTTTCTTGTGGGAGAGGGAAGTGACTTTGTTTTATTTTGTTTCAAGAAAGGAAAGGGGGGGGGGGGGGGTTTGGTGAGCAGGACTGGAGCGCAGTAGTGTGGTATTCCTGTATTTTGTTTTCCTTGTAAACACAAACAGCTTGTCTCTAGACAAATTCAGGATATGTCTGAGGTTGTTTTTGTTTTTTTTAAGGATCACTGTTGCAGAGCATTTATCTCTGGATTTTTGGCGTACCTTAAGTCTGAGTCAGGGGAGTGTCATACAGACATTACACAAAAATGAGCACACTGCACACGTTGTATATGTATAAAGTTCTGTCAAGCAGCTCCTAATGTGGTACAGTCATCTTACAATCAGTAACTTGAATTGTGGCTAACTTCAAATCAAATAACATGGCTTGCAATCTTTTTTTCAGCAAGCCGTTTTATTTGAATTGCATAGTTTAGGGTATTTATGAGCTGATTAGCAATAGTGGGTGACCACCTGTTGCCTAGGCCTCAAAATGGATTGGGCTACAGGGGCCAAGGCCTGAACAAAATTTGGCCCTTGGCCTTTCTACAGAATTTGTGGGAGATTCGGGGCTGGATCAGGCAGGTAGTAGCTGTTCAACAGTGGAGGGGCAAGGAGGAGAATACATAAGAACATAAGAAAATGCCATACTGGGTCAGACCAAGGTCCATCAAGCCCAGCATCCTGTTTCCAACAGTGGCCAATCCAGGCCGTAAGAACCTGGCAAGTACCCAAAAGCTAAGTCCATTCCATGTTACCATTGCTAATGGCAGTGGCTATTCTCTAAGTGAATCTAATAGCGGGTAATGGACTTCTCCTCCAAGAACTTATCCAATCCTTTTTTAAACACAGCTATACTAACTGCACTACAGCCTCCATCTCTGCAGCTCTGAGTCAAACTGCTCTGTACAGCCTTGTGGTTCAGAGCAGCAGTCCAGTCAGGCTGCCGCAGGAGTAGGTGGTGGAGGAGGTCGCTTGAGGTACTGACTCTGTCCTCTTCTTCCTGCTGCAGATCAGGCTGGGGGAGGGGAAGAGCTTGGTTGGCTTGGCATCCCCCTGCCCCCAACCAAAAAGGTGTTTTACCACCATTGAGCTGTTGGTCACCGCACTGTTGTGCAGGAGACAGTTTTTCTGGTGCAATGGTCCCCAATCCTGTCCTGGGGGCCCACCAGCATGCACATTTTCTCTCATGCATATTCATTGTGGATATCCTGAAAACCCGACTGGCTGGTGGGCCCCCAGGACCAGGGTTGGGGACCACTGCTCTGATGCATCAAGGTGTAGCATATCACACAGGTTAAATGGGAAGGGAGGGGGTAATATATTTTTAAAACAGGGCATACACTTTGAGCCAAACAATTTTAGAGGTTTGTTTAATATTTTTATACCCTACTCTTGGAATAGTTTTATGAAATCTATTCAGAAGATCAACCAGTGTTTTTCCCAATTAAACTTTTGTAAGTCCATTTCTTCTCACTTAGAATAATTTCATGAGGAAGTCTAATCATTCAGATCTTTACCAGCCTCATGAATAATTGATATTCTGTTCTCATATTTATAAAAATGATGCCCTTCATCATGCTTACCTTCTGTGGCTCAACACAGACATTGTCCGGGTATGAAGAAAGCTTAACTCAATGGACTTATGTCTTCCTTTCTATATTATTCTTGTGCTCTTTATGCAGTTTAGTGTTTAGAGTGCAGATCTGTGAATCAAGAAGCCTCTAGATTTCAATCTTATTAAGGTTTCTATGTGAATCTTGCTTTAGGTAATGCCTTTCACACAAATTGGTACCCCAGAACTCATTACAAATAACTATATGCTGCAGCAGCCAGTAAGTTATGTCTTAGGAAAGAAAAAGAAAACCCAAAAATAAATGGGGCTAAAAATACTTTTACAAATTAATCCAATTTATTTATTTATTTGAATTAATATTCCACTTTTAGGAATTTCTAAGCGTATAACATTCAAGTATTGTAGGTATTTCCCTATCCCCAGGGGGCTGACGCAGTAAAGTGTACCCAGCCCAGCGCACGGGTTTACATGTGGTTGGATGCATGCTTTGGATGCGCTAGACTAGCACCCAATGCAATAAGGAAATTAGCGCATCCAAAACACACACCCAAATGTGTAGCCGATAGCGCCCATCGCATGTAAATTCTATGTAGATGAGGCTATTAGCTATTACCCTCTCCCCCCCCCCACTCCGATGCAGAAAATCACTGGGCACCCAATACACACTTTTTAAATGTAACTCCTGCCCCGGTGGTGGTGTAAATTCAATCCATGAGTCAAGGGCTTGTGAGGAATGAAAAAATTCGATCCTCTGTGGTTGTTCCTACTTAGTATCGTTTTGACATTTAAATTTACTGCTTGCAGTGTTGAAAAATAAATGTATATTGGCTTGATTTAAAAAAAAAAAAAAAATTCTTCTGGATGCACAATTTAGATGCCCATAGCAAGAGGTGCTTAGCCATGGGCATCTTCAGCAACCTCAGCAAAATCGGCCAGAAGTGGGATAAAAACGGACGCTCGTATCAAGCGCCCGTTGCAGTTGTGGGTGCCTGATGCATTTGAGCAGTAGGGATGCATGATTCTTCCCTAATGTATCCTTTTTTTACACAGACCTTCATTTAAATACTGCATCGGGTGCCCAAGGGATGTGGCTGCGTATGTGTTTGGATTGATGCCCGTTTTTCCTATGTGAGCAAGCATTCTGGACAGGAACGTTAGCCATGGTTGAGCCACAGGAATGTCCCATTATACATTCTTTTGAGTAGTACTTTTGGAAGTCCAAAATGTTTGAAAGGCTATTCAGGTTAAAAAAAAAAATGTAGGTCCCTATTATAAAGTTCTTTCTATTTGTAAAGTATTCTTTTTCATTTTCTTTTTTTTTTTTTTAACAGAAAAAGAAAAAGTCTAGTGAAGAATCAAAGCAAGATGTACCCCATGTGGCAGAGTCTGATGAGGGCCCTTTGCTTAACACAGCCAGAGACCAGGTGACATCCTCTCCTCAGGGAAGCGAAGGCAGGCTGGAATACCCGGCAGACTTCACAGAGGTAGAGCTGAATGATGAAGTCCTTGTGAGAAATGTGAATGAAATATGCGATATCTCACGGACATTCTTAACATTAGCAACTAGCACACATCCAGTGGGAGTTGCTGAGTCTGTTACAGAAAAGGAAGACCTTAAAAACAATCAGTTTGAAGAAATAAAACAAAATGAATGCACTGATACACCTGAAGCTTGTATAGGAGCCAAAGTAGATGAACATGTTGACCTGCTAGGCGTTGCTGTTGAGCTGGACAATTGTGAAATATCAAATAGCACTACTGAATCCGATGCTTCCTCCAGTCATCCAGGATTATGTATTGTACAAAGCCAAGAAACTGCAAGTGTGCTAGAAGACCCCAAACCCTCAGTCCTTTCATTAGAAGAGCTGGATCTCATTAGTTTGCAACATTGTGCCGAGGCCAAAGAAGTTTTTCATGAGCGACCACTTTACCCAGAGTTACAAACTGAACAGCTAGAGGTGAAAAGAACTGTTTCAGTGAAACCATTGCTCCACAGAGAGAGCTTATACCCTGAAATTCCTTCTCAACTGGAGCTCGTGCCATTTACTAAGGAGCAGCTGAAAATGTTCCAGCCCTGCTCCTGGCTGGAGAATGTTGATGCCTACCTCGAAGACTTTGAGTGTATTGCCTACCAGGATAGACACGAGCTTCATGAACTGCTCATGAACTATTGGCGATGCAGGAAGCAGCTACTGCTGGCAGATTCAGAGCTGCAGTCCATGATCTCTGATTGTAAAAACACCAAAAGTAGACTCTGGAGTTTCAGAGATGAGCATCTAACTGTGCAGGTAACTGATTTTTCAGGCATTTCATGACATTCATGCTGATGTTGCCTAGAAGGCTTAAACAATTTGAGTTTGGTTTTACAGCATGGATCATGAAGGGAATAGTGTATGCCAAGATTGGTTTCAAAGGATTTCAATGAAAGTCTAAAATGGCGTGACTCAGAATCTTCAGCACTTAGGACAGGGATGGAGAACTCCAGTCCTCCAGTGCTACAAACAGGCCAGGTTTTAAGGATATCTACAGTGAATATGCTTGAGAAAGATGTGCATGCACTACTTCCATTGTATGCCCCAATCTATCTTATGCATATTCATTGTGGATATCCTGAAAACCTGGCCTGTTTGTGGCACTTGAGGACTGGAGTTCCCATCACTGATCTGGGAAATGCACTGAAATACTATAATGAGCTCTTTCAAATGTTATTGCCCTTGTAAAATAAAATTTCTTTTGGGGGAGGGTTGATCCCTGAACATTCTTATATCTAAGCAGGTCTGGAATTGCATGGCAATTAAGAGCATGCTTTTTGAAGTTTTGCATGTCCTCTATACGCCTTTCCTTGGCTGTCTCTCCATTCCTCAGCTCTCCCAAGTCTTTCGGAGCCATCTACTCTCCTGGCTTGTTCATATGACCTCCACTAACCCCCATCCTTCTCTTGTGGCAGTCTTGCACCTTCTCTCTTTCCTTCCCTATTAATTCTCTCTCACATCCCCTTTACACCCTTGCACCCTTTTCACTCATCTCATGCGCACTTACACCTTCTGCTATTCCCCTTCCCCTTATGCTTTCTCACATCTGCTGCATTTCACCCATCTGTGCACGCTGTCTCCCCCTCCTGATCTCTCTCCCACTCTGGCTGGCAGGAGAAACTAAGCTGAATACTGTATCAACGTTCTGTATTACATGGGGCCAACCTTGTGATATGAGCTGCTAGATTTGTGAGGCTTCATGCTGCTCATACTTGTAAACTGTCCCTGCTTGGCAGAGGAAGCTGATAGGATAAGCCACTCCTCCTGCCAGCTAGAATGGGGTGAGAAACTGTTGGGGATGCTTAAGCTGGGGTTTTTCTGTTGGTGTGGATCAGATTTGGAAGAGGCAGGGGGAAGTGGCAGAGAGGAACTCTGCTGCATATGATACATGTTTCAACTATGGCTCTGCAGGATTCAGGTGCTGTACTCATGGGTTTGTCTGCTTGTCCACTCTCGTGAGATCAGGTGTCAGAGACAGACAAACCAATAAAACAAGTCCTTTTTCTTAGCGTAAAGACAGGTGAATCCAAAACCAGTGGGTTATACACCTCTATCAGCAGATGGAGATGGAGCAAAGCTGACATCACAGCATATATTTTTATTTGTTTGTTTGTTTATTTTATATACCGTCTGTCTGATGAGCAGTCAAGACTGTGTATATAGCGGTCTTGTAATATAGAAACATAGAAACATAGAAATGACGGCAGAAGAAGACCAAACGGCCCATCCAGTCTGCCCAGCAAGCTTCACACACTTTTTTCTCTCATACTTATCTGTTTCTCTTAGCTCTTGGTTCTATTTCCCTTCCACCCCCACCATTAATGTAGAAAGCAGTGATGGAGCTGCATCCAAGTGAAATATCTAGCTTGATTAGTTAGAGGTAGTAGGGGTAGTAACCGCCACAATAAGCAAGCTACACCCATGCTTATTTGTTTTACTCAGACTATGTTATACAGCCCTTATTGGTTGTTTTTCTTCTCCCCTGCCGTTGAAGCAGGGAGCTATGCTGGATATGCTTGAAGTATCAGTTTATTCTTCTCCCATGCTGTTGAAGCAGAGAGCCATGCTGGATATGCATAGAAATTGAAGTAACAGGCTTATTTGGTTTGGGGGTAGTAACCGCCGTAACAAGCCAGCTACTCCCCGCTTTGTGAGTGTGAACCCTTTTTTCTTCTCCCCTGCCTTGAAGCAGAGAGCTCTGCTGGATGTGTGTAGTATCAGTTTTTTCTTCTCCCCTGCCGTTGAAGCAGAGAACTATGCTGTATATGCATAGAAATTGAAGTAACAGGCTTATTTGGTTTGGGGTAGTAACCGCCGTAACAAGCCAGCTACTCCCCCCTTTGTGAGTGCAGATCCTTTATTCCACATTTCCTCTTGCTGTTGAAGCTAGAACGATGTTGGAGTCACAGTAAGCATGTGTACGTTTATTGAATAAGGGTATGGTCTCCAGGCAGTAGCCATCATTCTGGCGAGTCACCCACTCTTCATTGGCGGCCTCTTGACTTTATGGATCCACAGTGTTTATCCCACGCCCCTTTGAATTCCTTCACAGTTCTGGTCTTCACCACATCCTCCGGAAGAGCATTCCAGGCATCCACCACCCTCTCCGTGAAGAAATACTTCCTAACATTGGTTCTGAATCTTCCTCCCTGGAGCTTCAAATCGTGACCCCTGGTTCTGCTGATTTTTTTCCTACGGAAAAGGTTTGTCGTTGTCTTTGGATCATTAAAACCTTTCAAGTATCTGAAAGTCTGTATCATATCGCCTCTGCTCCTCCTTTCCTCCAGGGTGTACATATTTAGATTCTTCAATCTCTCCTCGTATGTCATCCGATGAAGATCCTCCACCTTCCTGGTCGCCCTTCTCTGTACCGCTTCCATCTTGTCTTTGTCTTTTTGTAGATACGGTCTCCAGAACTGAACACAGTACTCCAGGTGAGGCCTCACCAAGGACCTGTACAAGGGAATAATCACTTCCCTTTTCTTACTTGATATTCCTCTCTCTTTGCAGCCCAGCATTCTTCTGGCTTTTGCTATCGCCTTGTCGCATTGTTTCGCAGACTTCATATCATTAGACACTATCACCCCAAGGTCCCTCTCCTGCTCCGTGCACATCAGCCTTTCCCCCCCCATCGAATACAGTTCATTCGGGTTTCCACTCCCCATATGCATGACTTTGCACTTCTTGGCATTGAATCTCAGCTGCCATATCTTCGACCACTCTTCCAGTTTCCTTAGATCCCGTCTCATTCTCTCCACTCCTTCCGGCGTGTCCACTCTGTTGCAGATCTTAGTGTCATCCGCGAAAAGACAAACCTTGCCTTCTATCCTTCCGGCGTGTCCACTCTGTTGCAGATCTTAGTGTCATCCGCGAAAAGACAAACCTTGCCTTCTATCCTTCCGGCGTGTCCACTCTGTTGCAGATCTTAGTGTCATCCGCGAAAAGACAAACCTTGCCTTCTATCCCGTGCGCAATGTCGCTCACAAAGATATTGAACAGGACCGGTCCCAACACCGATCCTTGCGGTACACCACTTAAAACCGCTCTCTCTTCAGAGAAGGTTCCATTTACCATCACACATTGTCTTCTGTCCGTCAACCAATTTGCAATCCAGGTCACCACCTCGGCACTCACTCCCAAGCTTCTCATTTTATTCACCAGTCTCCTGTGCGGAACCGTGTCAAAAGCTTTGCTGAAATCCAAGTATATGATATCGAGCGCTCTTCCTCGATCCAATTCCTTGGTTACCCAGTCAAAAAAGTCAATCAGATTTGTCTGACAGGATCTTCTCCTGGTGAATCCATGTTGCCTCTGGTCATCAATTCTCCGGACTGTAGATAGTTCACTATTCTCTCTTTCAGCAGTGACTCCATTACTTTTCCCACCACCGAAGTGAGGCTGACCGGTCTGTAGTTGCCAGCCTCCTCCCTGTTCCCACTCTTGTGAAGCGGGACCACCACCGCTCTTCTCCAATCACTCGGCACCACTCCCGTTTCTAGGGATCTATTGAACAGGTCACACAGCGGAGCTGCCAGAACATCTCTGAGCTCCCTCAATATCCTTGGATGAATCCCATCAGGCCCCATGGCTTTGTCCACTTTCAGGTTCTTTAGCTCTTCCCACACATTTTCTACTGTAAAAGGATTTTCATCTATTCCACTTCCCACCAGTTTTTTGTTGTGTAGAGATGGTCCTTCTCCAGGGTCTTCTTTAGTGAACACAGAGCTGAAGTATTCGTTTAATATTTCTGCCATTTCTTCGTCTCCCTCCACACATTGATCATTACCACCTTTCAATTTCACACTATACCACTTTGGATCTTTCTCTTTTCGCTGATGTATCTGAAAAATGTTTTGTCACCATTTTTTATCTCCTTGGCAATCCTCTCTTCCGCTTGACTTTTTGCCAACTTGATTAATTTCTTTGTCTCCCTCAGTTGATACAAATATTCTTCTTTGTGTTCCTCCCTTTGGGATCTTTTATATGTCTTGAATGCTGTTCTTTTAGCTTTAATTTTGTCAGCCACCTCCTTTGAGAACCAGATAGGTTTCAATTTTCTTTTGCTTTTCTTTACATTTCTAACATATAGAGCAGTTGCCTTGGTGATTGCACCTTTTAGATTGCTGATCCACATCTCTCTCGTTCTCCCATCCTTTAAGTTCTTCCTCCAGGTACTTCCCCATTTCCTCAAAGTCTGTGTTTTGAACTGTAAAACGTCGGGTCTTTGTGGTTCTTTTCCCTATTCTTTAGTGATATTAAACCATACCGTTTGATGATCACTGCTGCTGAGGTGGGCACCCACCTGGACATCTGAGACATTATCTGCATTAGTGAGCACTAAGTCGAGTATAGCTCCTTCTCTGGTGGGTTCCAACACCATTTGTTTGAACAAAGATACTTGCATGGCATCCACTATCGCTCTGCTATTTTTAGTTTCTGCAGATGGGATTTTCCAGTCTACATCTGGCATATTAAAGTCACCCACGATCAACCACTTCTCCCTTCTTACCTATCTTATGGATGTCTTCAACCAGATCTCTGTCCAGCTCTTCCTTTTGGTTTGGAGGCCCTGTAAACCACTCCAATATAAATGGACGCTCCGTCATCTTTTTTTAGGTCGAGCCATAGAGCGTTCTTCCTTACCCCACTTCCTTGTAGCTCAGATGCTTGGATGTTGTTTCTGACATAAAGAGCCACACCTCCCCCTTTCTATCCTCTCTGTCCTTCCTTAACAAGTTATAGCCTGGTATTGTTTGTATCCCAATCATGAGATTCTGTGAACCATGTCTCTGTGATAGCAACAATGTCCAATTCTGCCTCAGCCATTAGGGCCTGCAGATCTGGGATTTTATTTCCCAAACTATGAGCATTTGTGGGTCATAGCCTTCCAGGTACTCTCTTTAAGGTTATTGCTTTTCCTGGACTCCTTATAAGATATTAGTTGAGATTTGCTATTCACTTCACTCTCTCTTTTTGTAGTTGTGCCACTGTTGACAGAGTTATTCATCTGAATTAGATTTTTCTTTTGGTTATGGATCTTGAAATACTGCATGCATTGTGTTTTTTCTCTCGTTTCTGGTAACACTTCAATGTTGTTCGCAAGAACTTCTTCAGTTTTTAATATAGAGATGGCTTGTTGTTCTTTTTGCATTGGTACATTGTGTGTCTCCTAATCACAGGTCTAATTCTACCTGAGCCCACTGTATTCCTGGATTTTAAAGAACTTAATGACCTGTTTGAGTGGGGGGGGTGTAGATGTTGGCTGCCCATCTGTCAAGAATGGGTGACTGTGGGTCCTACCTGAGCCTAATGAATCTCCTTTTCTTGACTCCTGGTTTTATATATCCAGCGTTTTGTCTGGTTAAACCATCCTTAAAATTTAAACATATTAAAAATAAACTATAATAAATGTCAATAATATAAATTTAACATGTTAAGATAAATTATAATAAAATACATTTTAAGGCATTCAAATGACCTAAGATAACGATAACAATTTAAAATAAAGCAAAGTAATATAAAATCTAATATTAACTTTAAAATAACAAGGAAATAAACCAAGTAATATCAATATAATAGAAAGCATTAAATGAAAATACTAAGTATAATGGTTATAGACACCTGCTCACTCCCCTCCCCTTCTGTTCCCTGCAAGAGACAGGAGGTAGGGGAAACGACAGAAAGCAGAGGCATATTAGAAATCGGGCATATTTGATTAACTGGCACCATTCATGCCAGATAATCGGGCTTTTACCTTACATGTTTCTAAAATCATGAATGTAATAGCCATAGATATTTCTCTCTGAATGTTCTTGTTTCATTTTTACAGGGTGTTTGTGCTGACCAGTCTAAAGTGACAGGATTTCATCATTACCAGATGGTGGAGATGAATGAAACTGTGCTAGGGGAACTCAAGAAATTGTTTGAGCTAAAATCAGAGCACCTGCATCAGACGCTGGCTTTACACTTGTATACCTCAATGCTATCCCGTTTACAGGTCGAGTCTTGCATTTATGAGTTACTCAGTGGTTCTGCATTACTCAGATCCGTAGCTGCTCAGCAAGGAACACCAGGTAATAAAAAATACGTTGGTCATTTAGGTTTGGTGATTTTTGTTGCATAAAAAAATGAGAAAATATTTTCTTGGAGGTTCCACCAGACAGTTCAGGCAACTGAGATTTTGCTCTCCTGTCAGCAGCTTGGATAGGGCAGTGAGCTGAGAACCATGGAAAACCAGGGTTCAGTCCCACTGACAGCGCTTGTGACCTTGGGCAAGTCACTTCATCCTCCATTGCCTCCACTCTCCAAATTTAGGATAGTAACGTAGTAACATAGTAAATGCAGAAAAAGACCCAATGGTTTGTTCTAGCTGCCCAGCAAGTGTTTGGTTTTTTTTTTTAAGGGTAGCAACTGACGCTTTGTGCAGGTCACCCACCGTGCCCTCTGTTAAGGCCAGAAACTGCTGTACCATGCCAAGGCAACAATCGGTGCTCTGTGCAGGTTACCCCATTAAGGATCCTGTGTGTTTATCTCATTCCTTTTTGAATGCCATTACCATTCTTGCCTTCACTATCTCTTCAAGGAGGGCATTCCATGCATCCATCACCCTTTCTGTGAAGAAATATTTCCCGTCCACTTTTTCAGCAGCATTCTCTGCTCGCCCTGCGTACCCACTTGGCTTGGGGAAGGAGTGAAGGAAAATCTATTGAGTTTCTGACCAGCAAGCATATTGCTTTGCTGCTATAGTGGCAAAAAAAGTGAAAGACGGGGAGCAGAGGAGAGAAGGGAAACAGCCGGAATATCCAAATCAAAAAGAAAAAAAAGCTTCTTCAAGTAGTGAAAGATGGGGATAAAGGAAAGGATGTTGTGGAAGGATAGTGGGGAAGGCAGGCGGCATTGCAGTTTTAATTAAAAGAAAAATACCCAGGGAAGGGGAGAGGGCTGGCCTTAAGTCACTTGCTGTTGCTACTTTTTTTTTTTTTTTATTTGGTGGATTTTGGGTGGCGTGGGATTAGGTACTGCTACAGCAGTTGTTGATACTTGTTTTCAGGGTGTGTGTGTGGAATTAGGTCTAAAGCCCCCCCCCCCCCCCCCCTCAATTTTTTATTTTGTTCCAGTTCCCTGCCACTTAACTGGATATCTTTTGAAAAGATTTATTTAGACATTTTATACACCGTCGTTCCAAATGAAGTTCACAACGGTTTGCCAAAGTAACCATACTATAGATCCAGTTTAGCGGCAAGTTGTCCAGTCACAAGCGGCCGGATAACTTTAAGACGGCTCTGAAGCAGGCCTAAAGTGATCTGTCTAGCTTAGCTGGATAATTTTACCCCACTTTGGAACATCTCTCTTTTTTTTATCCAAGTAAATCTTAGTCTAATAAGGGCCCCAATATTCAAAAAGTTGGCTTTTAGCCAGATAGCGTGAGTTATCTGGCTAAATGGTGTTGAATATTGACCCCTTCTGGTGACTGTTTCCAGGTAAATAATAGAATTAAAGGTCTGTATTTGTGCCCATCTTTGCTAATTACAATGCTTATAATAGTTTTCCATGTAATAGCTTGCTTTAAGGCAAAAGAAACAAAATATAGCGTTACTATTAAAAGTGAACATCTGTTAACCCTGCACTTTTCATGGCTGGTTAAGATGTGAAGATGTTTTCCATGTCTGCCCTTTTTACCATTTAAATAATCACGGTGTATTGATCATTTATTTTGTTCCATTTCTACAGCTTATAAAAACCTAGAACTCCTTCCTTCAGATCTCAGTCAGCTGAAAGAATGTATAAGTGTTCTGTTCAGTTTCACACGTAGAGTCATTGAGGACACTCAGTTTCATGATGATATTCTTCTATGGCTTCAGAGACTGGTAAGTGTATGAGCTGTGCCCTCAGGCTCTTGTGATTCTGTGGCTATAATTAGCCTGCGGCCATATAATGTGCAACCTGCTGACCAATCAACAAACCTGAAGCTATCTCACCTAATTCCGTCATCTGAAGAAAACTGCTGGGTGTCTGTCTCCAGTGTCAGCTTTCTCTTTCCCTCCTTCCTGGTGTAGCTCATCCCTTTGCAAACAACCAGGAGGGGTGAGGCTGATGTTGGAGCAGACATAAGAGAGGAGGCACTCTGCCCCCAAATTTAGCCCCTCCTCCCCCCACTATCCTGAAGAGAACAGAAGGGAAGGGATGAGGAAGTAGACAAAGAAAGCAGTCAAAGATCTCTTAAATCAAACCAAAGGGGGTTTTGGCACAGTTCCTGGATGAGTGATAGCCCTTCAGAAGAATTTCATCTTTATACCAAGGTTCTTTCACCTGTATGGTTAGTCACATATGCACCAGCTATAGAGACCTAGATGTGTGTTAGAAGTCTGCAACTGCTGTTGTCCCACAGCTAGCAGAGAGGATGTTAATTTCAGTTCATAGAAGCCTTGATGAGTGGCAGTGCTAATTCAATCTCTTTTTGTGTGTTACCATATGTCCAATATATGCACACACATCTTTCAGTGTAATTAACACTGAAAGACTACTGATGCTGAGGATGTTTTCAGCATATATAAGCTCATATACATGAAAAGTTGAGGACTTCCTCAAGAAAATATGAAAAAGGATGGTTACACTGTATGTCCGTTCAAACAATATGATTTATGGGAGTCCTTTTCAAAAGCGCTTGAGTGCTTTATGTGTGTACACATCTTTGCATGTGGTTTTATGCATGCATGTAAGCGTTTGCATGGTGGAGTTGGGGGCTGTATCTAGGAATGTCCACTTGTGAATCCACATGGCACAGAGTTCCACCTGCTCTCGAGCTGGTTGCAGGGGTTCCACTCATCCCTGATGTGCATAAATCTGCTTTGAAAAATCTTGCCTAAAGTCTGCAGGGCTGTTTGAAAATTACCCCTCCCTGTGTCTTCACTTTATAAATAATTGATTTTTTTTACTTGGTAAATTTTCTATTTGTATGTAGAATAAATACTGTTTAAACAAAACAGTGTGAGGGTTTTCGATAAAAAAAAAGTTCACCTTTTTTGCATGGTCAGAGATGTGAATCTTTAAAAACAAAATTAGTGCATATTTTGCCTCATAATTGCTGCCTAATTTTGAAATATCCTCATGCGTAGTGGTTCAGAGTTCACATAGAAAACAGATATACTGCAAAGGTTTAATTGCTTGATACAGGGACGGGCTTGTTTAAAAAATGTTCAATCACAGACAAGAGAACAGATGCAAAGTCTGAGAAAAGTGTGATATTTCTCCTGCTGTTTTGTTTCTTGCTTTAAGAGGCTCTGGGGCAGATGTAATAAGACCCGTGGTAAAACAGGCACTAGTTATGAGCCCGGGTTTGATCACCAAGCGAAGCTGAAGATGCTGCTTCTGCGGGATGTAAAAACTTAAATTATGTAGTTGATTTGCACACAGAAATCCATGCACATATGGAAAAATGTGCCTACCTAAGGCACGGTAAGGGGCCTATGTAATAAGCGGCAGCATCCTTGCTCAAACCCACGCCAAATAATCCGCGCATAAAGCAAATGAGAGAATGGGTCTCCCTAATAAGGGAAAGTATGACCCTGGAAAGTATTTTAATATTTCAAATAACTGTGCTGCAGAAAACAGGGCAAATAATTTTATGGATCCTATTCACACTGGCATAGTAGTAGATAGGTGCTCAGTTGGACACCAATCTCATGCTCAGTTTACCAACATAGGCACTCACCCAGGAGCGAATATGGATGCTCTGGGCCCAGAAAGGTGCCTAATAAATGTTGCTGCTCAGGCGCTGAGCTAGGTGCTCTTCTGGCTGTGTATCTGGCCGCTCAGGCGCTGAGCTAGGTGCTCATCTGGTCCTCAAATCTGGCTACTTTGGACGTCGAGAAAGCACTTACTTAAGCTGGCCATTCCGATGCCTAGCAAAGCACCTAGAATGCTGGCCGCTTGGTCGCCCAGAAAAGCGCTTTGCTAAGCTGGCCACTCAGACACTGAGATTGGCGCTCAGCTATTGGTTTTCAGGCACGCTAAGGTCACCGATATAAGTGTCACCACTTATATCGGTGACCTTATATCGGAAGGGGGAGGGGTTGCCTAACTCATTCCCTGACTGTGGCGGTAAAAACCTGCTTGACATTATTGGCCATTATCACGGCACTATCTGCATTGCCTATGATTAGCTAATTGCCTTCTTTGCATGCCATTAGCATGCATTCATGCAGGAAAAACTGAGGGTCTGTAAGCGCATTCATACATGTTTTTTTCCCCGCGAACAAACTCTTAAGATATCCTTTTATAGGGCTTTGCACGGGAAAACGTGTATACAAACCCACAGCAGCTTCAGCGCACCTTATTATATCGGCCTTTCTGTGACCACATGGCTATGTAAATGCTGCCTTTAGAGTGCTTAGTGCAAGGCAATGTCCTGTTGAAAATGCTGTGAGCTTTTTTTCTTTGCTTGCAGTAATTAGAGCTTATTTCCTGCTGCTTGAATACTCTGTAAACCGCTGGGTAGGAAACGGTGCTATGCTGTCATGGGGCATGGCATCGCTTCTCTTTTTAAAAAAGTATATTTTCTAATGCCTGTAAACAAAGGGGGTAGGAGATTGGAAACATTTTCATACTTTTATTATTATATACATATATGGGAAAAAAGTAAACTGTGAATAATTGTGCCAGAGGGGTTAAAATGGTGATTTTCAAAAAGACAGATGGAAGGAGGGATATGCCAGACCGGAAAAGGACAATGTCATTTGTGTCACAACCAATAAAAGGGGAAGACCGGGGATAGTGACACAAAAGAATTGTATCGCAAGAGGGACAGTTTTAAAGATAAGAGTGACATGCCTATTAAACGTAAAAGACTGTGTCGAGAAATCGGACACCCGAGAGCCAGCAAGTGACAGCCAGATGAAGACAGGCTTGCGTGTGAAGCCTCCTAGCACGCTGTATCCTCGATTTCCCACCTTTTTGAGCAGTGACAACTTCCTAGAGATCCTGCCTGCAGTGACAGCTTTTGTGTGTCCGATTACCTGATTCCTGCCTGTCTGACTAGGAGCCTGATTGATCGGACAATCAATTCAGATTCAGAGATCTCTCAGGGAAGCAACTGCCACTGATTTTTGTATATAGCTCAGCTTAGCCTCTAAATGCTTATCATTTGTATCTATTATATTCTATTTTTTATTATTGCTAAAAAATATTTTATCTTATAGCTAAGAAATATAACCACTTTTTAACTATAATTACAATCTCTGAATATTATTGATGTTTATATAGGAATGTAACAGACAGGAAACGGGGGGAGGATAGATGAATGCTTGGTCAATTCTTATTGGCTGATCATTTAGAAGGCTTGCAAGTGCATACATAGGAACCTCCAACATAGATATACAAGACTGAGCAGAACTGAGGGATCTATCGAACCCACGTATACAACTCTGCAGCAGTTTGTTAGCTCTTGGGGACTCTGCATGTGAAGTGAAGTAAGTGACGTGGTAACAAATATGCCACTGGTTAAATGTAGGTAGCTAATAGAGCTGCTACAGGACAGTCATTAGATTGAAGCATGTTCTCAAGATCTCTGATTTAAAAAAAAAAAAAAAAAAAAAAATTAGTCTGAATGTACTCTCTCTTGTATTTGCATTTAGGATTCTATTTATTGAGGGTAATCTGTCTGTGTGTGGTTTTGTTTAGGTATCTGTCTTACAGATTGTTGGCAGTCCAGGGGACCATCTCTTTCTTTTGAATCATGTTTTTACGATGCCCAGCAGGTGTCAGTCAGTGGGCTGTTCCATTCATTCAGGTATGATAAATTCAACTTTCATCTAGGAACCTCTGATGAAATATCACCCCTTGAATCATGAGCACCAGTGGGATAATTAAAAAAAAAAAAAAAAAGTATGTTTTTCCCATAGATTAGCAGGCTGAATTAGCCTTGCTCTCTGGGACGTCCTCCTGGGTGGCCTGACGGAACCCTCGTAAAGTATACAGAGCTGTGCTATGTGCGCCTCTATGGCCGTTCCTGCGCGATTCCCCTCCCCTGTTCAGTTTTTGTTTCTCTTGTGCTGCTCACAGTCGCACTCCTTTCTCTCGCACCTATTTTTCGCTTCAGCTTTCTTTTAGTGACCCCAAAAAGCACTTTTAAGTGCCAATATGCCTCCGAGAATATCCAGATTCAAATTCTGCCAATGTGGCAAAATTATGTCCATCAACGACAGACATAATTATTGCTATATTTGCTTAGGGCCAGGACTGTGGCAGGATGTCCCTGCGGGCCCAGAGGGTAGAAAATGAGGAAATTGAGGGGCTACCCGTCCAGGTCATATGCCCCAACCCACCGATTGACATAGTTACTATCGGTGGAAAAGAAGAAAAACTCCAAAATGTCTAGAAAATCTTCGCTGGAACTTCGGCCAAAAGTAAGTGTTCCAAGGATGCCATCAAGGATATAAAGGGTTTGGGTGAGGCCCTAATACCTCCAAAAATCCTTCGGGAGGAGTGTCATAGGCATTATGAAATGAACATCGGTATATAAAAATCGTAAATAAATAAATAAATAATGTACCAATCAGGGCAAAGACCGAGGAAAGCGCACAACTCACTGAGTTGATTGTCACACCCAGTGCAAGAAGTACGCCAAATGCATGAAGCGTCCAACTGGTCGAAACAGCCCAGTCATCCGACACATGATGCTTCTACTTGCCTGATGTGCGACACGTTCGCATGTAGCGTTGCATCAAATGATGCATGAAATGAAATCACTTGATGCAGGAACTGCGTCGATGTTCAAAGAAGGATGCAATGCCTCATCGACACACAACACATCCCCATTGAAAGTCTCTCCAATTCATGTGTCAAAGAAAGGAATTTCTTTGCAATCAAAGCACCATAAACCTAGAGACCAAATCACAGGAGCTAATCAAGCGCAATGATGACTATATCCACAAATATTGTTTAATCAAGAGTTGGAGCATAATTCTGATGTAGACATAGTTCGTCTTACTGATAACTCTTCCTCTTCATCAAAGGGCACTGTATACTCAGGCCTATCACAGCTATCTCAAAGAAAATAAACCTTGACACTGGAGTTCCCCACGGATCTGCACTATCAGCGACACTCTTCAATATTTATCTTCTCCCGATATGCCACTTCCTCTCAAACCTTAAACTGACTCACTTCGTATATGCTGATGACATCCAAATACTTATCCCAATTCACAACTCTCTGGAAGACACCTACAAAAAAACAGCCAACTACCTCACCAAAATAAAGCAACTACTAACCAACATGAAACTTATCCTAAACATTGATAAGACAGAAATAATCATGCTGGTTAGAAAGATTAACCCTACGCACATACCACCACTCAAATAATGAATCAAAAGTCAGCAATCTCCCCTGTCACCCATGCCCACAACTTAGGAGTCACAATTCACAAGGTACTATTCTTCAAGAACCACATCTCCGCAAAAATCAAAGACGATATCACAAACTCCTAACCCTACGACACCTAAAACCTTTCCTTTCCCCTAACGACTTCAGAACAGTCCTCCAACTACTCTTCTTCTCCAACCTGGATTACTGCAACTCCCTGCTATTCACCACCATCCGACCTCTCCAAATCCTTCAAAATACAGCCACCAGAATGCTCACAGGAACAAAAAAATACGATCACATTACTCCAACTCAACTCTCATTTCACTACACTGGCTCCCAATAAAATAGAGGATAGATTACAAAATACTATCCATAATACACAAAATAATAATGAAAAACAAACAAATTGGCTAAGTGCATCCATAAAACTCCACTCACCAAACCAAAATCTCCGTACAGCTAACAAAGGTCTATTAAAAATTCCACCTGCTCGTCACAAACTTACCTCAACTCGGAAGAGAACCATATCCCTAGGAAGTCCCGAACTATGGAACTCCCTCCCAACCGAACAAAATTTAAAAACTTTCAAAAAAGAACTAAAAACTTGGATGTTCACCAAAGCCTACCAAAACACCCTATGACTCTATGCTACAACTTCCCTCCCTATCGGCCCATATAAACATGCAGAACCTATCCAAAGCACGTAATTTAACTTGTACAATTTACAACCAAACTATGTTTATAACGACTAAGATAACTATGTTAACAAGCATATGAATTTTTGAACACTCTGTTAAATATCAAAACTTTGTAAACCATTGTGATGGCGAAACCGAGTAACTGTATATAAAACTCAATAAATAAAAAAATATATAAAAAGGAATATTCTCAGTTGCAGGAACCTCTTGTAAAGAGGCACAAATCCCACCGAGAACCCCAGGGTGGGTTAGAGTTGCAAAGAGAACCGGATTCCGCCATCATTAAAGCAGCTTTGCCAAGGAGGGTTCCATCCCATACTAGCCAAACATCCTGCCCTAAGGAGAAGTCTGCAGTTTCACAGTGATTCAGATATCTGATATTCTAAAGAATTTCTTTGCGTAACCTCCAGACTCCCCCCACAAGCAAGATTCTTTAAGTGAACATAAGATCATTACCATCTCTTCCCCCCCCCCCCCCCCCCCCCGAAGATGAATGAACGGAAGGATCCATAGGTCATGACCTCAGCCCAGCAGATTCGGAACAGGAGTTAAACGTCCCAGCCTCTCCACTGTCTCCGGGATCATCAACAGGAATCCCTTCAGATCTGCCAGAAGGACCACTTGAACTGTCTTCACCCCCTGAAGACTTGTTATACTTTAAATTTATAGAGAAGGTGGGCTTCTTCCTTAAAATTGAAATAAAGATACCGGATCCAAGGTTAGAAGTTCACGGAATATTGAAAATATTTGACATGCCATCAGAGCCCTCGGCACTACCCCCCCACAGAGTGCTAGAGGGTTTACTGGACAAATCCTGGAATTCTTCATTTTCTATTCCTACCATTCCTAGGAAAACAGATCTAAAATTTAGATAACTCAAGTCTGCTCACTATGGAGCAGTGTAGTTACCACATACTTTGGTCATTGAGTCAGCAATAAAAAAAGGCAAAGAAGACAAGGCTGTACTCAAAGACACCAAATATCTGGATGACTTTGGGAAGAAGATGTTTCAAGGTGCTATGCTGAATTCAAGAATATAATAGCACCAATTCTACATTTCTCAATACTTTCTTGAATGTTTACAAGGATGGAAATAGGAAGTCCCTCTAGTGCTGATACTCAAACACAAGCTGAAATTATATCCTATATGGAGGAAGGTTTTGCGCCATTTGATAAGAACGGTTTATGAAGTCTTTGACACCTCTGCAAGAATGTAAGCAACGGCTATGGTGGCATGTAGAATTGCCTGGCTCAGAGAAAGTGCCATAAGAGACTATGTTCATGAGAAACTTGCTGACCTCCCTTGCAAGGGAGACAACCTGTTTGGCGACAGTTTGAGGGAGATGGTCTCACACAATGAAAAGAACAATGTGTGGCAGTCTCATCACTCACATTACCAACAAAGCATTACCCTTCCAAACGTTATTACCCATATAAATGACCATTCTACCAATGTCATCAATATAGACCGTTCACGCCTTATCGCACAACAACTTACCAATTTCAGAGACGACAAACTCAGCAACCTCAATCAAGAGGTTGCCATCTTACATGCTAATTTTAAAACAAGCACTCAGTTGCCCATACACGCACAAATGGGCCCGCGAACGAACATTAGAATTTTAAATCGTGTGTGCATTTAAGCATGTAAGATTTAAAATATGCCTAGTGCACGTATACGCTCCTAATTTTAAGCCATTACTTGAGCAAACGTACTTTGTGTATCTTCCTTAAGAAATGATCAGCTTTAACATTTACAGGTAAGTGGATTTTAAAACATTTATTTATTTATTTATTTTTCTATACTGACATTCGATTAGAAATACCACATCGGTTTACATAGTAACTTGATGGATAATTTGACAATGGAAACAATAGGGTCCAATTATCTTTACATTACAACAATGATAATGTCTTATCTTATGAGTAAAAAGTAACAATTATCTATACAATACTGCAATACAAATTCTTATCTTAACAGTATAGGAATAACAAAACAAAGTTTTCATATCTTAACAGTATAAAAGAGTAACTTTTTGATAGAGTGGAAACTAGTTTGATATTTTAGGGAGAGACTTAACTATGATAAGTCATTGGAGTATGGGATTTCTGCATTCGAGGTAAGCGGATATTCTGATGGGTAGAGCAAATTGTTTTTTTGTTTTTTTTTATTTTGGATGTTGGGTTGGGGTATGTGCAAGGATTAATGGGATGGTCTCATAATATGCTTTGGGCTGGGTTGGTTTTGTTGGTTGCTTTGCAGGGGCGTGGGGTTAGCTTGTCGGTTGGAGGGCTTTCTGGAATAGCTAGGTTTTTAATGATTTTTTGAAGGTCTGTGTTGAGGGTTCCGTTCTGAGTTTTGTGGGCAGTTTATTCCACAATGTGGGTCCTGCTATTGAGATTGCTTTTAGAGGTTTGGTGAGCCAGCTTGGTGGAGGGAATAGTTAGTAGTCCGGTGTTTTTGGATCGGAGATTTCTTTGGGAGTTGTATGGTATGAGGGTGTCCTTTAGCCAGTCTGTCTTTTCATTGTTGATGGATTTGTGTAGGAGGATTAGGGCTTTATATTGAATTCTTGGGTTATGGGGAGCCAGTGGAGGTCTTTGAGTATGGGAGTGATATGGGTGGAGCGTTTACTGTTTGTGAGGGATCTGCCACATTTTGCAGTAGTTGGAGAGGCTTGAGGGTGGAGGTTGGGAGCCCCAGGAGAAGGGAATTACAATAATCTAGTTTGGAGAATAGAAGGACCAGGAGAACTGACCGATAGTCTTGACTGAGTAGTAGCGGTTTGATTTTTTTGAGGACTTGTAGTTTGAAGAAACCTTCTTTTATTATTGCATTGATGTGTGGTTTTAGATTGAGCTCGTAGTCTAAGGTGACTCCTAGGTCTTTTATAGTTGTGATGAGTTGGATCTTAGGTTGTGAGAGTGGGAGGTCTTGGATGTACTTTGGGGGTTTGTTGGATATGTATAATATTTCTGTTTTCATGTGGTTGAGGGTGAGCGATATCTGAGTTAGGAGGGACACTTCCAGTTTTTCCCATTAGTTCATCAGTTTCCCAGTCTAGTGAGGAGGGCTTTCAGTTAAGTTCATGAGGTGGGGTAGTGACAAAAGCTTACCAGTGTGCAGGAGAGAGAGTGATCAGAATGCAGTCATGGGAAAAGGGAGGTATACAGAGAAACCTTTAGAATAATTGTAATGAAGTGGAGGTTATTTAAAATACTGGATGGTAATAGGAAAACCGAATCAGAGAGAGCAAGGGGGCTCTTAAAATAGTGGTGGAGGGGAACTGATGCAATTCCCAGATCAGTCCAGACTCCTGGGTTTTGCCTCCCTGCCAGCAGGTGGCGACAAAGTTTCACTGACACTTTACATAACCCAATGTAAAACCTGCAGTCTGGAGAGAGAGGAAAAAATAAAAAGATTAAAAGATAAAAATTCTAGATCCTCCCAGGGGGGTTGTGAGGTCATGGTTAGGCCATCCCCCCTGGTTTGAGGCAGATGAGCAGGGGGTTGGTGACCCTTCTAATAGCTTGTCAGGAAGTTTGTGGGATGGACCTCTGGTGTTCTTTAGAGTGAGTACATTTTCATTTGCCAAGTATTCAAGATAACACAAGTAGTCCTGATGGGATATATCCCAGAATATGGAAGAAGTTAATGGAGTACTGCTTATATACCTCACAGCTCTATTTAGCTTATCGCTTGAAATAGGAGAGATTCTGAGTGACTGGCAAGTAGTAAATGTAATACTGCTCTACAAAGGGGGAACAAAGTGGAAGTGGATAACTATATACCTGTTAGTTTGATTTCAGTAGTGGGTAAAATAATATCTATTAAAGAATAGAATAGTGCAAAACCTTGAAGCCAGTAGGTTTCAGCATACAAGACAACATGGTTTTGCAAGGGGCAAGATCTTGCCATTAAAACTTGTTTTGAGTTGATGAGAATGGTAAATTGGGGGGTGGGGTACAGTAGATGTGTCCTATCTGGATTTCATCGAAGCCTTTGATACTGTTCTACAGAGAGGACTAGTGAACAAACTAGTCAGTCCTTTCAATGCAATCAGTACCCTACAAGTAGTTCATAATGTGGCTGCTTGGATTTTGACTGGGTCACGGAAGTGTGATCACACCAGCACTAGCATTAGAATCATTACATTTAGTTACCAATTGCATGCTGTGTAAAATATAAGGTAGCCACTTAGTTCCCAAGACTCTGAACAATGAAGCCCTTGTGTGCATTGCTTCGGTGCTAAAATTCTACTATTCTGTTTGTTCTTTATGCTCTAGCAGTTAAGGTCAACTCAAGATTTCTTCCCCTAAGGAGGCTCATTTATGTGAGGTGCGAGAAAGGGCTTTTTTGTTAGCTGAACCTACTTTGTGGCATGCACTTCTAGCTAATCTTCAATTAATAGTGTGCCATAAAATGTTTAAAAAATTTTTTTTTTTTTTTTTTTTTTTTACAGTAAGCTTGCAAAGTTGATGGTTAGCAGTAGTCGGGCTGTTCCCTGTACGTTCCCAGATCAGTCCAGACTCCTGGGTTTTGCCTCCCAGCCAGCAGGTGGCGACAAAGTTTCACTGACACTTTACATAACCCAATGTAAAACCTGCAGTCTGGAGAGAGAGGAAAAAATAAAAGATTAAAAGATAAAATTTCTAGATCCTCCCAGGGAGTTGTGATGTCCTGGTTGGCCACCCCCCCTGGTTTGAGGCAGATGAGCAGGGGGTTGGTGACCCTTCTAATAGCTTGGTCAGGAAGTTTGTGGGATGGACCTCTGGTGGTCCAGATCCCTCATCCCCCATGAGATAGCAGTGGAATCTGCTGGCAGTTCTGCACTGCAGGTCCAGTGGAGCCGGGAAGTATGCCTTTTATACAGTTTGTCCTGGGCTGGGTTGCTAAAGTTTGGCAAAAGGAGACTGATACAGCCAGTGGTCTAATTCTTTTCTGATCTACCATGCAGCCTCTGCTCCTGGAAACTGAACCTCTGCACCAAAGGAAAGAATTGGTTTCTATGTATCTTTATTTGTTCTCAGAGAGTAAAAAAAAACCAAAACAAACAACAAGGAACTAGTTAGAGGATTGTGTGAGGCTCAGTTTGGACCACTAAAGAAAGCTATGGTTAAGGACTTGACTCTTAAAGTGGTTTTCTTGGCGGCTATTTGTTCAGCCAGGAGAATTTTGGAGCTCCAGGCACTGTTGTGTCAAGATCCCTTCCTATGGATGTCTGATTTGGAGATATCTTTATGCATTGTGCCTTCTCTTCTGCCTGAGGTAGTCTCTGCTTTCCATCTTAGTTAGACAGTAGAGCTTCCAGCTTTTATGGATTTGGATTCACCTATGCCTCATGCAGGGGAGCTTAGGCTCTTAGATGGGAGGCATATATTATGGAGGAATCTAAAGGTTACTTTTGATTTCCATAGATCACATCACTTCTTTGTAGATCATATCACCTCTTTGTACTGTAGAGTGGTCCAAAGAAGAGAAATAAGTCTAAAGTTACAATTGTGCTACTTTTGTACTTCCTCCTGTCACTAACATATCTTAAAAAAAAAAAAATCTTATCCTCCATTTTTTACCATATTAGCTATTTTTTTTCTTCACTTTGCTACGTTGAAGCACATTCAGGTTTGGTGGGGCAACCAAACACCCCACGTTCTTTAGGATTCTTTCCTAACAAGGGAAAATAAGTCTTGCAAGACCCTTAGGTTTTTGGGAAGGACTTCTGTCATCTTTCAATAAGAATAACACATTGCCATACAGTCTCTCAAAAACGAAATCCTTTACAGGAATAAGTGATGAAAATGAATAATATCAGCATGCACGCTAAAGAATGGTGCGAGCCGTACAGCAAAAACATGAGTGAGTGTATGGTTTGGAAACAGAATAGTTCAGAAATCACTGTCGCTGCAAATCTTCCCATCCTAAGTAGGGGTTTTCTTTACCAACAACTCCTTATCAAATAGGCAGTCTTTGAAGATGGGGCTCGCCCCCTTTTTTGGTACCTGCTTTTTGGTGTGCAGATCTTTGTAGTGCAATACATGAACTGGAACGCTGTCTAGAATAGATGAGCTTCTGCTGACTCCTTCCAGGTAGCAGCTCTGAAAGTAGATAGCTCTGTCTGTTTGACCTTTCTCTGACTCCATACAGGAATTCAGTCTGCAAACTTTTAAAGTAAATCTTCAGTGACATGCAAGAGCATGGGAATCATTTCCCTTTCACTATTCTTCATCTCTTTTGGTTGTCTTCATCTCAGGATCCTCCTTAGACCACCAAGAAAACATTCCTATGTCCTGGAAGACCTGAGGACTCTGACCTTGAGCCTCTGTTACTTTCCCTAAATGAAAGAACATGAGCCAAAGTAGATTCATGAGTTTTTTGTGAATTCATTCTCCATGACAAGACACCTCCCACCGAAGAACATTACGCATTCCTACTGTGTCTGATCTCATACATCTAGTCTGAGAAGACTGATACATGTAGTAAGGGACTCTTTGACACCCTTAAACAAACTTTCAAATATCTAGTAGACTTCAGTGAACTACCGGAAGGTAGTATTTTCTATAGAATGAAAAGCTGAAGGATAAGGAGTCATCACATGATGCTAAATGGACGGGACCTCAAATGGAATGCAAGAAATTTATTTTTGACTGAAAGAGTGGAAGACACCTCGGATAGATTTCTAGCAGAAATCTGAGAAAAAAAAATCATCACAATTTAAAAAAAAAATCATCAGTAATTAATCAAAATAATGAAACTGCTAATTGCTTGAAATGTCTTAGTCTGTAATCTGCATATTTCAAGAGACAACTTTAATGCCCTTAGGCTGTTACAATTTTTTTTAATCTAATTTTTTTTTTTTTTTTGCTTCATTTCAGATTAGGGTTCTGGAGAGCTCATCGGGCATCTTTCATTTTATGCAGGCCTTGGCACTTCTCATGTGCCCTGTCAAGTAAGTGGAAAACCAGAAACCCTTCTATATTGTTTTTATAATCTCTTAGGAGGTAATTTTCAACGGAGTTATGTGCATAAATGTAACATACTATCGTAGCAATTTTCAAAATCCCATTTACATGCAGTGCCCTTGCAAAACATTGACAATTCAATGTCATATATTAAAGCAATTTTCAAAAGCCCACTTGCATGCGTAAAGTGCATTTACATGTGTAAAACCCAGTTTTAAGTTTGTAAATGTTTTTGAAAATTACCTCCTAAAAGTGCATTTACACACGTTTTTCTCATTCACGCCATCTTTTCTAGGCATTTCCTGCCTTCAGCTTCTTACTTCCAGATCCTTCTGCTGTTATCCTTATACTTGTTGTGAGGTGAATGATCGGGGGTCTTGTGGAATAAAGAATTAAGAGGGTCCTTTATCAAAGTGCGTTAGGGCATTATCGTGTGCGTTGGGGCCCTAACGTCTGCAATGAATACCGCATTGCAAATTGCGTATGCAAAATTTTTCACTTGTATTCAAGTGGGAGGCGTTTGAGCAGAGTAAATGGAAATGAGGGTCAGTGTGGCGTGCGATAGAATAACGCACAGCAATGCAGGTTTTAACTTTGGATATAACTACATCTTTTTCCTTTTAAATCTTCCTCAAATTGCCGGTACAATATAACGGTAATAGACGCATATCTCTAAAACTACTGGTCACTATCCAGCGAAACCCATGCTCAAACTGTGAAATTAATAAAGCTATAATTAAAAAGTGAACCATAAATATAAGAAACCATCATGGAATATAAGACAGGTTATAGAATGACGGAAGCTTTTACCTTGCCACTCTTAAAAAAAAAACCAACCCAAAAAAACCAAAAAACAAAACAAAACAAACCCAAACTTGAATAGTGACAAGACTATGTCAACTGTCCAACGTGATGCAATGTTGGTGTCCCAAGCGTGTATGTTAAATAGCTATACGAGCTTTTATTAATCAGCTCCAAAGTTTAAAAATCAGTCTCTGTTCAGATTGGATCAGCTGTTAGTCCATGTTGCCACCCTGTATGGAATATTCCTTATTATCCAAAATGGCCCATCATATTTATTCAAAAGTTTCCTCTATTTCTCTACAGTGATTTACTATAGGTGCCTCTCTGTGAGCATTTTGTATACAATTCCTGGGTTCTGCCATTCGAATACAGAACATTTTTCTTTTTTCCAACATACATTAATGGGGGACACATAACCATATAAATCATTTATTATTATAATTATTAATTTGATTTATTACCCTGCCTTTTTGAATCAGAAATTCACCCAAGATGGGGTACAACAGTGAAATGGCTGCACAAAATCCAGGTATATAGAGTTTGACTTAGGCACATTTTCAAACGTATTGCTAACCTTTTAAATCCTTATTACTGCCTTCTTTAGATGTATCCATTTCAACCAAATACTGTGTATTAGCGGCATGACCATGTCCCTCAAGTAATGCACTGACAGTTTATTTCAATTTTGTAATGCATGCTTCCACAGAGAGGGGGGCAGGTTTAATATTAAAGACCTGGTAGAAAAGTGAAGGTAAGTTATTTATGTGTTGAGGGAGTTGCATAGAGCAGGTGCTGCTCCTGAAAAGGATCAACATTGTGTGACTGCCCTTTTTTTTTTTTTTTATTTCTTTTGTTGTTGGTATTGTAACGAGGGCTCCCTATGAGGATCTTAATGGTCTGAGGGGCATGAATAGGATGGTCTTTTTCTCAAATA